>NW_015151255.1:348691-383650 GCF_000732505.1 Cyprinodon variegatus | reverse complement strand
CACACCACCCTGACAATAACTGGGACAAACCTGGATGTGGTTCAGGAACCTCGGGTTCGAGTCAAATATGCTGGCCATGAATCTGTCAATGTGAGTAAGACAACTTCTAATGTTCAGCATGAGTACTTACAAAAATAATAGGTAGATCTGCACAATATTTTCACATCTCAATACGTTTCCTTTGGATCTTATAGACAAGGTATATCATATTTACCAAGGTCCAAATGTGGCTTATAAGCACATTCATGCTACCAAGGTGTCTGTGTCTAGCTGCCTAGCAGATTTATACCTTTAGACTGAAAACTGTAAACATTCGTCTAAAATAGCTGCATCCCGATTATACTGAATCTGTAAACAGCAGCTATGGACAGACACTATAAAGGATGGTTTAGGAAAGGTGCTGGGCTTTTCCAACACAGGAATTTTATTTAATCGAAGACCTTAAATTTGAACCTATTAAATGTTTTGTTTGCATAATAGCCCTGTTAATCCTAGAGTTTTTATGTAGGTCACATCTAGACAGGGTATGTTATTTTAAACTATTTCTATTTTTTAATATATGGAAATAATGAGTAGAAAAAAACTGTTTGGGAAATTTCTTCAACCTGAGCTGTAGATCTCTGCTGCTCCTCCAGAGATGCCCTCTCTGTTGCCAACATAGTCACGTTTTCACAGTGTTCAGAAAGATTTTAAACACCTGTAGCGAGTGACTAGCGATATCTGCTTTGCTAAATACAATTGAACTCTGTCGTATAGGTGATTTTAATGTATGTGAATATTTTTTAAGGCACTGAAGTTTGTAATAGTAAATTATTTTAAAAGATCCTTTGTTGCTCTGGATAAATACATGTCAAGCTGAAAGTAAAAGGAGGATCAAAACTAACAAAAACAGCTACAAAAAAAAAAGGGAATTCAGAGCTGCTCGCTTAGATTACACTTTTAAGAACTTACATGGAAAACTCAACTTTTTGGGAGATGATTTATGGCGTTTAGATTGCTTGCCTTAGCTCTCAAAGTGATTGATTGACTGTTTTAAGCCATTGCAGCTCTGGCAGAATTTCCGGCACCCTCAGCCTGTAGTTTCTGACCACTCTAGGGATTTGCCAGAGCAGTCTAAAGGCTCGAAGCTCAAAAATCAATACAAGAACAAGTACCTGATGAGACTGCCAGAAAAACAACGAAGGAAGTATTTTTCTTTTAGCAGTTTCAAAATAGAGAATGTAAGAGCTGGCAGTAATATGTGAGTGAAAAAAGATTTGTTTTTGTTTGGCCGGTATGCAGAAAATGTTGTGTGTTAGAGATATGCCCTAAGCTAATTAAATGGTGTGTGTCTGATGCCAGCCCAGAATTTGAGCCAATCAATTAAAATTGCATGTTCTGCAGTGTCACTGGCAAGACGGAGATATATAGGGATTAAAGCTGAACTTTTAACCGAATAAGCTGTAAAACTGCCACCGGGTTTTTTTTATTGTTGTTGTATTTTTTTTTTATTTTTTTTTTTTGTCAGTTGTTCTTAATGGCATACATCTTGAACACATAACTTTTCTTCTCTTAGCTTTGAAATGTGTTGAGTAAATGGTGAATACTCTTTACTGACTTTGAGTAGATTGTCCAATGAAATCTAACAAACTGCAAATGCAACTTTCTTGATTTAAAAGTTAAATAAAGGAGCAAACAGGAAAAACATTAGGTACATTTTTGACAGTTTGTAACTGAATGTCATTTAAATGAGCAATTCATGAAAAATGCTTTCTTTCTGGGGTAAATATTAAATTTTTTTGTTATTATAAAGTTATTATTTAAAAAATAGTAACATATTTTTGTTTGTATTCACACTGGGGCATACGTTCAAGGAATTAAATCCCATTCCAATATTATTAAATACTGAAAAGTAGCTTTGCGTGCCACATTTTCTGTCCTTTTCTCTTATTTTTTTATAATTATGGCACGACTGTTCTCGTTGTGTTTTAGGTAGTGGGCATAAAGGAGACCAAATCCCAAGCCAACAGCCCATATATGTTACTAACATAAAAACCTTGAATGCATGCCACTTGAAATCCAATAGCCTACTGAAACTGGTTCAAAGCATTCTTGAAATGAAATGAAATGGGGATGTTGCACAGAGTGATGATGATGATGAATACGAATGAGTTGTGCACAGTGTGCTGTAGTTAAGCTGATCAAATTATTAATAATGTTCATAACTGAGCCATCTGACAGTCTGTCAAAGTAAATCAATCTCACAATATATCTACTGAGTCTGCAGTACAGTATGAATGTATTACCATTCCAGTGGTGATCTCTGATAAGAATTAAAGAAGCAAATATATCTTTATGAATGAATGGATAGATATTTAATTTAATCAGGATGATAAACACTTGGATTGAGATGATGCAAAGAATCAATAGATGCACATTTTAGAGACCATCAGTTGAATTGATCAGCACAAAGCCCCAATCCCAGAAAGTAGCAGGCAAAAATCTATACATAAAAAAAAGAGAAACTACGTTTAACATAGCTGATCAAAATCATATAGATTTTATAGAGTTTATGGAACTTTTGGAAATTTGTAGGAATTATTTTAGGCCCTATAGACATAATGCGAGCTCTGAGAAGATTGTCCTGCCCAACCGCAACTAACAGCTGTAATGTAGGAGACAGTGAAGCTTACGGTGTTACAGGAGGGATTTTTATTTATCAGCCAATCAAGCAAAGATGACGCGGAAAAAAACAAAACAAAACAAAATAGAAACACTCCTAACAAGTTATACATCAGGTCAGTGTTGATATTTCGAAGCAACCAGGCAAATCCATGTCTTCACTGATGGAGAAAGAGAATGAATTGCACAAAGCAACTGGACACTGATTTTAAAAAATGCCTTAAATTATGGAAATGCAATTTAAGGTAATAACTTAAATTACACGATATATTATAGGCTTTCAGTAAAATCAGTATAATTTTAACTGATCACAGTAATCCTGAACCAAACTTATGCAACCAGAAGTTACAACATATATTTTCATATTATATGAAAACTAAAAAGGTCTGTGTGGTCCCACAGACCTGGTTCATGTATTGGGTTTCTTAAAACAATTTTTTTTTATGTTATTGGGATAGAATATTCCACACTAAACATTTGGGGTAACACATATCACACATGATATGTAACACATAGCCCTTATTTTCAATTATTCTTAATGATATACCTATGACTACAATGAGTTTGTTATTACATCTGTAATGTTAGGCAACAGAAAAAGAGGTTCAGTTCTTGCAGGTCAGGAGCATTTCAATGGGACAAATTGCAATCACACATTGGTCAGTTACTGACCAGCCACCCCCTAGGAATTATTGAAAGGTTGCATTATATTCACTATCATTTCAACCCTGACTTTACATAAAAGGGCAGTTTGGGGGCAATACTTATTTTAGTCACCTATTGTCCAGTACCAGAAGGGATTGAACAACCCTGTATAGGTCTGATTAAGGAGACTTCCTTTTATTTTAGCAGCACCTTGGCTGGCAGGTAGTCCCATCCCATCCCTCTCTTCTTGGCAGACAGAGAATCACACTTTTTGAATCCAGCAGAGCATGAACCCAAAGATGTGAAGGTGCTGTTACCATTGGCACAAGTATTAAACCAGTTACTTTTGGTGTGCAGAAAAATATTTCTACCTTAACTTTACCAGGTAACCAAAACGTTTTGAGTTTTAACCATTTTTCAGATTGTATAAACTCAGATCCACATTAATTGACATGATCATTTCCAATGATTATAGATAAAATGGATCAGGGTTTAATTTATATTGAATTATAAAACCAGCAACAACTTTTAATACATTTTTACCAGGCACTACAACTGTTTTCCTGAGCATAGCAAGCCCTAAAGCATTATACTAATCATGTTTTTTGACCTCGGGATCCTGTCAGCGTGGATAGGAAGGTGCTTAAATATGTCCAGCGATGACATTTTGAAACGACCTGAGGCAGACCAGCTAAAATAGATGAAAGGTCATTTCAGAGGTTTCTGTGCTTGTTACACCACCAAACACGAGAGTGAACATTTTCCATGAAAACATACTTACAAGATCAGGTTGTGTGTTATCTTCTATTGGGATTAAGTGGGAAATCTATTTTTATTTCTCTGCAGGTGTGTAAAGTTTTGAACACAACAACCATCAGCTGCTTTGCCCCTTCTCTGAAGGCGGATTACCATGCCGACCAGGAAACCATAAAACACGTGGATGAGTTTGGCTTTGTCTTCAATAACGTTCAGGCTCTGCTCACCTACAACAGCACAGGCTTTGTCTACTACCCCAACCCGTACCTGGAGCCGTTAAGCCTCTCAGGTGTTCTGGAGCAGAAACCTGGAGCTCCCATCATTCTCAAAGTAAGCGAGAGGAGTCCTCCCTTTACATGATCACAGAATTACAGGGCTTAGTTTTCAATGTCAACTCAATATAAATGTGCCAAAGCATTAAGTTTTTGAAAAGCTATAATGTTGAACATCTAAATGAGGGTATTTAATTGAGCTCCTGACTGCTTGTATCACCATTGTTGCTAAAAAAATATATATATCTAATGTAGTAGCAAAAGTTCTTATCCAAAAATACACACCAATCTTTAATTTTTCAGGGATTTTCCTCCCGATTTGCTTTTGTTACTCTTTGAGCCACTGCTAGATATGTTTAGAGTTGTCTGACTTGCAGGAATAGCATAAGATATGAGCCTGAGTCTTAAAGGAAATTGGAAATTGGCACATTTTGACTCCGTGTCAAAGTGCAATTTACTACATGAACCCACTGCTAGTTTTCCTTCCAGATGACTTCAGTAATTTTTATAATGCTTTAAAATTGTATTTGATGGTTTGGTGAAAGTTGGACATTAAAAGCTTATTGGAAATGAATATAATTGCAGGTGTTGTGGCTCAGCTACATATTAAATTATAATCAGTAAATCTACTTGGATTTAAATAGGCTTGCTGATAGATTTCCAGCAAAAGTAGTTCTTAAGACACAAAATGCATTAAAGGATAGAGATTTAGTGTTGTTGACTGGTTCTCTTAACTCCTTTACAGGGTCGTAACTTGGTGCCATCTGCCTCTGGTGGAGCCAGACTGAATTACACTGTGCTGATCGGAGATACTCCCTGTTCTCTCACTGTGTCAGACACTCAGTTGCTCTGCGAGCCACCAAACCTCACCGGGCAGCATAAAGTCCTAGTGAGTTTTAATGTCAACCTTACCCTTATGTTATAATGTTTTTTTCTTTTTGTCCTTTTTTCTGCATCAATGTGAGTAGCTCTCTGTAGGTCAGTGGTCTTCTTTACGTCATGGTGTTTTTGGGTCAACGGCTGGCTCTCAGTTAGTCTCTAGCTTTCTGTCATTGTCTGTCCCTCATGGTCTGGTAGGTTCCCCATTACGACGCATTGTCGTCTGGAATTATTGACAAATGAGCAAATAATGACAATAGAGCTGAATAGAGAAGAGTAAGCTGATGCTCCTTTTAAAAAAGGACAAAAGTAAACTTGATGAGGTCTTTTAATTCCTCAACACAACTTTTCATTATGCGGGTGTACTACAGCACACTCCTGCTGTTTTAGACACAAAGTCATAAATGTTAGGAATGTTTTTTCTTGTTACTGCAAATGAAAGGCAAAAATTTAGATTTACACATTATGTGTTCATTTCCCCCCCCAAAAAGTTTAAAATCCAGAGATTGTTGATGTTTTCTGCACCTTTTGTATGAATTAGTGAATCAGTACTGTGTGCTGTGTGAGCAGTACTGGCTCTGCTGAGTGCTCTTCAACTCATCTGCAGTTTAGAGTTTTGTGTCACCTCTTCCTTTTTGCAATACTTTATGCCAGTGGTCTTTAAATCCAGCGGTGAAGGGCACGGGTCGCCTTGAACTAGATGTTTCCCAGACCTAACACACCTAAACAAACAGCTAATTACCTCCTCAGAACACAGTGAAGCTCTCAAGACAAAGCAAATGACCTGATTATTTGATTTGTGCTGCAGGCAAGACAAATTGAAAATATACCAGTAAGTTACATTCACGTTACAGAACCTGGAGGACTGGAACTGAGGGGCCCGGCTCAATAGATTCTCTGTGGGGTTTAGGTCAGCTGAGTTCAGGGTTCTCACCAGTCTGACGCTGTACTTGGCCCTTTACAGCCACAGGAGGCAGCTTTCCAACTCTGTAGGAATGATGCTGTGGTCCATCGGCAGATTCAGCTTCAACTAAATCTATTCCACCCCTGCCTTCTAACGTTGCACTCTTACCTTCTTAGAGGTGCTGTTAGATATAATCTGCTGGACAGATGACAACTCACCAGTTATGCCCATGATTGTGTGGACCACAACATATTGTTCCTTTTTTCAAAACCCTTTTAATTGGAAAAATGTTGAGTTACTTTACTCTGTAGTTAAGGATTCTTTTAAAGGGGTAGTATGTAGGAATCACTGCCATCTAGTGGTGAAATGATTTCACTCCAATGAACACTGAAACCACTGCTTCAAACCCAGAATGTGGCAAGGGTAGCCTCCATGTCTCAAAGCGTCTCAACAATGCTGATTTAACAATGTCACCCGAAGTGAAGTGAAATCTCTACAATCTGGCATTTAATAGAACAAAAAGGCTTTGAAAGCTAATAAAAGCATTTAAACCTACAATTCTGTACCAACATGATTGGTATACATTTGTGGGATCTACTGTTATGCTTAATATGGTAACGAGAAACACTGACAAAATAAACTGAGAGGAAAACTTTAACTTAACTTACATGTGAACTGTAGGAGAAACTTAGTAACTTTGGCGTCCATTTTTAAAATCTTTCTCCTTCATTAGCTCCTTCCACCTGGAGGAGGCTTGCTCGGCATTTATCAGCATTTTTTTTTCATAATTTCTCTGGTTTTGTCATCTTTTAAGCTCATCATCACTTCTTGGGGATGGTGAAACCATTTCTTCTGCTGCTGCTGCATATGCATGGTCCTGCATTGTGCTGCAGTAGTGCAGACTCTTAGTTGTTGAGTTAGTCTCACCAGATGATCTTCACCGCCACTTCTCTATCCCATTGAACTGCCAGCAGAAGGGCAACAAGTTTTTGTTTTCCTTGTTCATATTTTATCCCTTACCGGCATCTGTACGTTCAACATGGCAGACTGTCATAGCGCTTCACAAACAGGCAACCAGCCTTATGCATAAACTAATATCAATTTTTTCTCTTATGATTCTTCTCTCTGATTATTAGTCAATCATCGAATTCAGGCAGTTAAAAAAGAGAAATTGTTACACTTTATCCCTCTAGATTTAGAGAAATATATATTTTATTAATATTCTTATAGAGGTGCAATTGGTTTGTCAATTAAAAAAAACATTATTTTTTCTTTCTCTTCTCTTAACAGGTGCAAGTAGGTGGATTGCACATCTCTCCTGGAGAGGTGCACATCCGATCAGACAGCTTGCTCACCATGCCCGCTATTCTAAGCATCGCAGCTGGTGGAGGGTTGCTCCTCGTCATTGTCGTCATCGTCCTGCTCGCCTACAGACGAAAGTCGCATGAGAATGACCTCACTCTGAAGCGCCTGCAGATGCAAATGGACAATCTGGAATCAAGAGTAGCTCTTGAGTGTAAAGAGGGTGAGTGATGTTTGAGATCCAACACTTATTTCAAAAAGAAGATGATTCACCACTTTTCCAACAAGTAGCAGAATATAAAAGAATACACAGACTAACCCCGAAAACCTTTTTTTTTTATTGTACTAGAAAATTCTTTTAAATTTTTTTTTTATCATTTAACATAGAAAGCAATATCAAAGTTGGGAATATACTTATTTGGAGAGTACAAGTCATACTACAGGTGTTTATACATGGGTGGAGCTTTTAGGTAAAGCAATCACCAGGGATGGCTATTATGAAATGTACATCATTACAATTAGGCAGTTCTCAGGTACTACTCCTTCATTTAAAAGTTGGACAGAAATTGGCTGACTGTTTAACAAATTTGTCTTTTGTGCAGCGTTTGCTGAGCTGCAGACGGACATCAATGAGCTAACCAGTGATCTTGATAGAGCTGGCATCCCCTTCCTGGACTATCGCACTTATGCAATGAGGGTTCTCTTCCCAGGGATCGATGATCATCCTGTGCTGAGGGAGCTGGAGGTGAGGAGCCTCTGCTGCAGCTCCTGCTGCACTTACAGTACAGTTTAAATATGCTGATATTAAGCCTTAAATTCCTGCAAAAATGTTTACAATTTAATATAATTTTAATCTGTTCCCTCTAAATAGGCTGAGCAACTTATGATGGCATGTTAGATGTTTTCTGCCACCCTGCACCTCTGCTGTTTGTTAGAAAATGCTTTTTAAAAAATCCTTTTCTGTTGTCTACATCTTAGGGGTTTAATTTTGAAGTATTTGAGATTCATTTTTGAATAAACCATGATGAAAATTAATGCAGCCTTTTTGCAGAAAAGTTGCACAAGGTCAAAACTAGTTAGTTGAGTTTCTTTAATCAGCCCTTATTATGCTCACACTTACATGTAGTCTTAAGGAGCTCACTGATTGCACCTCATTTTGTTTAAGGCAAACGCCCTTAATTAGGGTAAAAATTACAATTTGTACTTGTACATTTTGAAACAAAGATATGAATAGACTGCTTCCTTTATTTTTTACTTTAAGCAAAGCACAGATCAGTCCTTCTTGTTTGGACTTTCCTGTTTAAGGTGGTGTGGGAAATCTGTCATGCCTGTTTCATTCTGTTTTTATTGTTTTCTGACTCACCCTTCAGCATGCGCTATCTGATGTGTGTATGACTCTTTGTGTGTGCAACTATGCATGATACATGCAGGTTCCTGGGACTGGACAGGCCAGCGTGGAGAAAGCCTTGAAGCAGTTTGCTCAGCTGGTGAATAACAAAGTATTCCTGCTGACTTTCATCCGCACACTGGAGACGCAGCGTTCCTTCTCCATGCGTGACCGGGGCTACGTAGCTTCGCTCATCATGACTGCCTTGCAAGGACGATTGGAGTATGCAACAGACATCCTTAAGCACCTGCTCTCTGACCTTATAGAACGCAACCTTGAGAGCAAGAACCACCCCAAACTGCTCCTCAGGAGGTATCCTTCAAATTCCATAAAAGCTGGCTTATATCAAGATGCTTTTCACCTTTGAGAAAGTTTACATATCAGTCCATCTTAGAACTTATCAACCCTATCTAAAAAATAAATACTCATATTCCCAGAGCAATCCTTTCTAAAATGATATTGGAGGAGTGTGTATATTCCTTGTAACATACTTTTTAATGTACTTAAGAAAATCTGATAATTGAACTAATAACTGTTCATTTATTTATAAACAAAATAAAAACATTAAACAACCATCTTACATTAAACAACACTATTTTAAGCTATTGAAGATGATTAAATAACCAGGCGACAAGGACTCAAAGTGCAAATAATTAACTGATTTAAGTTTAAGAATTACCTAAAACGCATTTATTTCTCAGAAGCTACACAGAAAGGATCATGCATGGCATAATTCAGATTTCTGGTACCTCATCCTAATAAGTAAAATGGAAATCCATTAACTTCCTCAGCACTAGATGGTAGCCTCGGCAGAACAAAGCATGGATCAGAAGACAGGTGTTTGATTAAGGCAGAAAGGCAGGTGAAGCTAGAGATTCGAAGATCTCTATTAAGCTCTACAAATGACAATGTTCTATCACTTTGGTCTTATAAGGGATATTGTTACTCATATTATTTTCATTCATTTGCTTTTAACTCCAGGTAATAAATAATATTAATAATAATAATCATAATAATAATAATACATTTAATTTATACTGCATTTTCCATCAAAACATCTCAAAGTGCTACAGGTAAAAAGAGAGCAGGAAAAAAAGCAGGAAAAACATCTAATGGGGACAAAAAGATTTGCTAAAAATAAACACTCTGCGTTCTGTGGGTTGATAATCTTTTTATTTTGGGGGGGGGGGGTCGGCATGCCATAGATGCACTAATGTGTGAGGACGGAAACCTTGTATGCAACACTGGTCAAGATGGAAAGCGAGTGTGATGAGTGGAAAATGGGGGTAATGTGCTCATGTTTCCTCACTCTCATCTGGAGCCTAGCTGTAGAGTTTTGAATGTACCGAAGCCTCTGCAGACTCTTTCTAGGGATCCCAATAAGAAGTGAATTGCAATAGTTCAGTCTGGAGGAGACAAATGCATGAACCAGGTTTTCGGCATCTGGGAAGGAGAGAATGCGATGGAGTTTGAAAATGTTTCGGAGGTGGTGGAAAGAGGTCTTGCATAAGTGATTTATATTGGCTTGAAAAGTGAGTTGGGAGTCCATTTTTACACTAAGATTACTAACTGTTGATGAGAGCGGGATGTTAGTACCAGGTATGTAATCATGGCATAGCATAAAACAAACACTCAAACCTTAATACAGTCAGCAATTGTATTTAAATGTATGTGCAATTATTCTAAAGCTTTCTGGATTACAGTATTAAACAAAACAAAACTGTCAGATTTTTAAAGAAAAAGTAAAAAAAAAAAAAAATCCAGCTCAATATAAAGACCTTAAAATAGTCATATACTTCTAATGTTTTAAAACCCAGGGCTGCAGTGGCAGTTCTATACCAACATTGGGTTTTTTCATGGGGGCACAGTGCAGTAGATTACAACAAAACAAACTAAAAAACATTTAAAAACAGGCCAATAGTGATAGTTGAATATATTAAGTGAGCTACTTTGCAAAGAGCCACTTGTGGCTCCAGAGCTGCATGTTACAGTCCTCTGGTCTAGCAGATAAAAACTGTGATCCTATTTCAATGAGACCAAAGCTAAAAGTACAACATCTTAGTTGTTAAACCGCAGTTAATGTAAAACAGTTTACGTAAAAATGTATTTTCCAGGACATATCATTGTACGATGTTTTTTCTGTACAGGGGCCATAACAGGGGCAGGGCCAGTTCTACAGGGGCACTGGTCCCTGTCTACCCCTGCCTAGAACTGCCCGCGCAGTATCCATACTAGGATTCATAGGAACTTTGACTGAATTGACGGTTTTGTGAGCTGGTTTGGAGTGACCTCCAGAAAGGCAGTGATGTACATTCAAGTTCAAAAGACATGTTTATACACAATATTTAATTTATTATTCAGTGTTAATAACTTAATGTCCATGCAGTTAGCTCCTTTAAAGTAAATCTTTATGAAGCAAAGCAAATCCCAAACCTTTACATGCAATCATGTAAAGATTTAATGTTTAACATGGTTTGCATCTGTTCACCCAGGATTGGGCTCTCTCCTTACAGAACTGTAGCTTTCTGCTGTAGTCAGTGGAAAATAAGCTAGAAACACTTTCTGACAGAAACTCAACCTGTCCTGATCAGCACTGCTTATCTTCTACCATACCTAATTCCTCCTTGCATTGTTCTTTCCAGCCCAGTTACCACTGTTCTGATGGCTGAGCAACTAGGCCAGTAAGAAAGTCGACCTCTCTTCAGCTTCGTTTTGTTGCAATTCTGAGGAAAAGGGTGACTGAGCAGACAGGTGAAAGACAGGAGTGTTAAGAGTGATAGAGAATGGGAGGACTGGCAGAGAAAGAGACCGTAATGGGGAAGAGTGAGTGCAGCGGCAGCGGAGTTGTTGTCAGTCTGACTTATCTTCTGTATACCCTCTCATGAAACATTCAGCTGTAGCTCACGTCTCTTTCCCCGTCACCTCTCCTCTTCTCCCTTCTCTCGCCCCTTTCCATCTACGCTCCACCTCAAGTTATCTGTCGATTGTTTTTTTTTTTTGTTGTTCCCTTTTTTTTGCTGTGCTGAATGTTTCATGAGACTTTTGAGGGGAGAAAACTTGTGCTCACACTCATTATATATAAGGATGAGTTCAAACGGGAGCTGGCAGAAGAAGTTTTTTGTCCAAACTTACCTCTCTTCAACAAAAAACTTTCCTACAAAAAGTTGAATGGTGCTCAGGTTAAGGAAGTTATGCAGGTAGGGGTCAAAAAGTGGTGGATAAAAGGAAGAGGGTTGCTGCTGTGTGAAAAGCTTCAAATTTGATGTTGATAAAAGAAAAAAATTGGCTTATCTGTAAATCATGTCATCTTTCAAACTGGACCCCTGCAAAGAAGTTAACAGCAGACATAGTGAAAAAAAACAGTATGAGGCATCTGAAGTAGTCATTTAGTCATCACCATTATGTCACACCCATCCGTTTTGTGCACTGGCAGCACTAACTGGACGTTACAGCAAAGAGTTTCCACCGAGGCCAAATGTTTGAGTGCTAATGTTTTAAAATCTTCCTTTTAGTTCTGTGAGTTTCAACACAGGCAGTCTTAAGATAATGGAAAACTAATCAGAGCACTCCAGCTCTATGTGGGATGTCTCCTGATAATAAACGAGTCTGCCTCTTTCCCGTCTTGCAGAACAGAGTCGGTGGCAGAGAAGATGCTGACAAATTGGTTTGCCTTCTTGCTTCACAAATTTCTCAAGGTAAGACAAAGTCATTCTCTGTTCTT
Source organism: Cyprinodon variegatus (assembly GCF_000732505.1). Classification (NCBI taxonomy): domain Eukaryota; kingdom Metazoa; phylum Chordata; class Actinopteri; order Cyprinodontiformes; family Cyprinodontidae; genus Cyprinodon; species Cyprinodon variegatus. The sequence continues at coordinate 371,123 of NW_015151255.1, read as the reverse complement.
TTGCTACAAGTGTCACTGTGATGTACTATGGGCTCCTTAAGATGTTTTGTATTGATTTTCGTTTTAAATAGACTCCTTTGGATTCTTGTGGTAGCTACAATTTTAACTGCCATGCTTTTCCACACAATCAAAGGGTTATTTTACCTTTGAGGTCTAGTTTTTCCTCATAATAGCTTTACTTTGTCTGATTCGTGGTGTTCAGATTAGCAGGTCTCTTCTCATCTGCTGACATATAGAGATCTGTTTTCTTTCACATCCCTTCTCTGTCTCCTTTCTCCTTTTGATCAAATTTCTTGGTTTCCTTCCAAAACGAAGGAGTGCGCTGGCGAGCCCCTGTTCATGCTGTTCTGTGCCATCAAACAGCAAATGGAGAAGGGACCCATAGACTCCATCACAGGGGAGGCAAGATATTCCCTCAGTGAAGACAAACTCATCCGGCAGCAGATTGAATACAAGACTCTGGTGAGTCACAAAGGCATTCATAAAGCAAAGTTGTCAATTTAGTCTGCATAAATTTGGAGGGCTATTGCCAAATAACACCTTACAGTTTCAGATGATTTTTTTTATGTAAATATCTCTACAGATCATAAACTGATGGAAAATATAAAATGCACTTTGATTTGATTTTGGCCTAAAGACAAATGAACTTAACCCCTTCACACCAATTGTTGCATAAAGGCAACAAAGCCTTTGTATTATGTACACAGCAAAGATAGCATGGGAGTTCCTCCTGTGCCACACATTCATTGTGGACCTGGGAACCTTTAACAAGCACAACTAGTTCCTTACAGCTTATTTTATCTCTGACCATTATTTATTATACTAATAATATTATAATAATAATACTGCAATAACTTACAATATTTATTTATTTAACAAACCAGAAGCCACACTTTACCTGCCACCACTTTACTGTACATAAGACTATTATACATAAACATTGTATATATAAGACACCCTAAATCTCTTCTTTATTTTTTTACCATCCTCTGTATATATCTAGATGTACTTTATAAACTTCATGCCCTTTTTCCTCCTTTGTGCACCTACTGTTTTTTATAAGACTTTATAAGAGCCAATCTCACAAGTGAATTTCTCCATTGTGAGATCAATAAAGTTCTATTCTATTCTATTAGATTGTAATTGTTGTCATAACTTTGTAAATTTCTATTTGTAAATCAAATAGAAAGTTTAGACATTTCTATTTGTCAACTACTTAAAGGAAAAAAAATGTTCTTTATATGTATAAATTCAGGCATCAAGGGGTTAACTCTAATCTTTTAAAATATCTCTTTAACTTGTTTACATTTTTTTTAAGTTATGCTTTCAATTTATAACACTCTTAAACTTAGAGCAACCCACTGCAATGTTGTCTGCAATTATCACCCCTCTGTAAAATGGCTGATGAGGCAATTAAGCATTTCCATTCTCATGGTATAATAACATGACCCTAAAAATGACAAAAATAAGTATTTTTAAAAGTTTAACACAAACTAATTGATGTATCCAGATGAGTTTAACCCATTACCCACTATTTCTGTTTCCCTGAGTTATAGATAAAACATGCCAAACATTTCCCATTCATTTCTATTGCCTCACCCAGACCCTCACCCTAACAGAAACCGTGACCAAAACATACCTAAAACTAACCTTAACTTCAACTCAGTTTATACCTTAATCCTAAACCTAAACCCCGCACATAAGAATAGAGCCTTTCCTCATGAGGACCTTTTCCTCAAAAATATCCTGTCAGTTCAAACACAGTAGCATATTCTTGCAAATTTGACCTGCCTTGGTCCCCACAAGGTAGAAAGTACGTGGCTAGAAAGTGCAAAAACTTCAAAGTCAAAGCTAAAATTAAAATGTTTGAAACAATTGAAACTGTCAACGCTGGACAGGTGCCCAAATCTGACTTTACAGATAGAAAGATTAAGGAGGAAAGAGAACAGTCTAAAATATGTTTCCTGGGATCACCAAGTCTCCATAAGATGTTATTAATATCCCAAATGGTTATTTGTTAGGCCTAACAGGGAAAGCCCTTTCTCCATCCTAATAAAATAGACAACAACCTGTTGAGTTTGCTAAACCCCACTGAGTTTTTGCCTGGAAGCATTTGCTTTTGGCCAGATGAGACACAGATTGAGCTTTTTAGCCCAAACAAAAAAAAGAAGAAGAGAAAAACAACAACAACAAAAAAAACAACACCATAAGACTGTAGTGTTATAAAAAGGATTAATACTGTAAGGAGCAACTCATGACCATTCATTAGTGTAGATAAGAATCATGCTGAGGTTATGCTTTGAGCCAGCTTCCCTTCAAAGGCCCTTGGAAGTTTTCTTAGAGTTTTTGGCATGCATGTTTCTTTAAAATATGTATTTAAATGAATAAAACAACCTGGTGACCTTTTCCAGAAACTAAAAATGGGTCATTACCATGTATCCACTAAACAAAAATTAACAAAGAAGAAAGAAAAAAACATTTCTAAGAGATCAAAAACTGGTTATTCTAATGTTTTATGCAAACTTTTACCAGAGGGGCTAAAAAATATTCGACTGAGATGATGAATAACAGCCATGTGAATAGGATACAGAGAGAAACTATGCAATATGAACCAATACTGTATAAAATGGGTGCTGGCATAAATAAACCATCCTTGACTGATTTTAGATGATAATTATTGTTCAGAGGGACATTGATATGTAGAAATTGTGTCCCACTAAGAAGAATCAAACAACTGCATCAGCTGAATACCCGGCAGCGACAAAAGAGCCTCTTAATACCACGATTTCATCCAGCATGCAGGCTTTTCTTTGTTTCACCCATACACTCGTATAGGAATTCTAAAATAAAAAAGGCAGCTTTATACTTATAAACTGTTAAATATCATTAGCAGTAGAGACTCTGCCAAATTGCTAATTTCGTCCATGCTAATCTCTAAAGTCAAGCAGCTGGGCCAGCTGCATGTCTCTGTTCGTTACATTTCTATTCAAGCAGAATCAGAATTCCCCCCTGGCTTTCAGCTGCAGAGCAGAGCCAGCCAGCGACAAGATGACACCTCTCTGATCGCCGTGTCGGAGACTGTGAGAGGCTCTGTCTCATTACTTGTTTAATGCTGTTGCCAGAGCTGCACAGTCACATCCTGGAGGTGTGAAATTATATTTCAAGCCAAGATGCTCTCCACCAGGACATTTTGGAGAAGAGCAGGTAATGAAAGGACCTCCCAAGCAACACCCATCTCTCTTTCTTTCTTTCTTTCTTTCTTTCTGTCCTGGACCTCCAGACTCTAAGCTGTGTGAATCCTGACAATGAGAACAGCCCAGAGATCCCAGTAAAGGTGCTCAACTGTGACACCATTACCCAGGTGAAGGAAAAGATTCTGGATGCTGTTTACAAAAATGTGCCATACTCTACACGACCAAGAGCGTCAGACATGGACCTAGGTGAGTTAACTGTTGCATACATTATACATTCTGAATAAAAATCAACGGGAACACAACCTGTTGGCAGGATGTCAAAGCAGTAATGATTCACCTGACAGTTCCCATGTCGAGACAAATTACAGAGGATGTTTGACATCAGGAAAGGGCTCCTTCTTTGTCTCTGTACCCTCCACATACCTGCTTGCAATTGCAATCACAGCAACAGTCCAACAGTGATGTTAAACCTTTCTGACAGAGCTACTCCATGAAGGCTTACACCCACGTCATGTCATCTGATACTGAGTGATGCGGCACAAATTCAGGTGGCGTGCACCTTCACACAGAGAAAATAAAACACCCTCTTGGTAGCGCCTGATAGCGCTTTGGGCATGTAGTTTCACACCTTCAGGGGCTTTTACAGGTTTGGGATTTAGGGAGGATGGGTCTGATTTTTGCTCCTGGTAGCCCAAGGAAAGATGCTGTGTCCTTTCATTTAGTTCACAGAAAACCAACGTGTTTTGTCAAGGACAAGAGGCAGTCTGGTTGACATTTTGCCAGCTGCGTTTGACAGCTTGTAAATTTCTGAAGAATAAACATAACAAGCAAGTATAATATAACCTCAGGGATTGTGTGCAGCCTCTATCTCAGACAGGGGAACATATGTGTTAGACATGTGAGACACACTTTAAGCTGTTTCACAAAATGACAGCAATCTGTTGCCTTTAACATGTATTTTGTCAACAGAGTGGCGGCAGGGCAGAACAGCTCGTGTGGTTCTACAGGACGAGGACATCACAACAAAGATAGAAGGAGACTGGAAGAGACTCAACACACTCATGCACTACCAGGTGTGGGAATACACTTAATGCTGACATTAAAAAACAAATGTAACTTTCTTTTTAGTGTCTTTTTGACAAATCATTGAAATCCTAAATGTTTTAAGATCTCAGAAATAAAAAAAGAGGCTCATCAAAATGAACACCAGTACAAAGTAGGGAAAAAAACAGTTGGATTAATCGATTATTTATGTAATCTTCAACTAATTATTATAATGATATAATAATAGTTTCATAAATTATTAATAATGACATTTTAATAATAATTTAATATCAGCTATTAATAATTAATAGCTGATAGACCAACCCACTCAGAGCAGTAACTATACTAAAATTGTAAAAAAAAAAAATAATAATATATATATATATATACATACATACATACATACATACATACATACATTTTGCATTTAAGATTAAAATAAATAAATAAAAACATTTCTTCCATCAATAGAACTCCTCAAGTGGAAAAGTTTTGGTTTCACCTGGTCTAAATTCTGCAAAAAAGTCTTCTTTGAGGAACCTTTTATTATCCGATTATTAATCAATTAATCGAAGAAAAATAAAAAAGACCAACAGATTAACTGATTAGCACAAAGATTGTTAGTTTCAGTCCTAGTATAAAGTAATGCTTTTTTTCTGGACTAGAAATAGTTTAAAAACCAAATCTAAATGAGGTTCAGGTGTTGAAAATAAATGTCACATGAAAAGTAGAAATATTTAAATAAAAACAAATACTAATACTGCTTTTGAAACTGCAAATTACATTTTCATTAGCTCCTGCAGACAACATAATCAAAAATGATTTTATCCTTGAATAGGGGAAGCAAAGCATGCAAATGAAAGGAATAATAGGTACATCATCTGTATGAAGCTACCAGTGGAATTCACCAGATTGCAAAAGAGGAAAAATCCTCAACCAACTGCAAAATAGATGCAAACCAAGACTTGGCGACAACAGCCTTGGACACTTTGGTTTCCCCTATAAAGCAAGCAATAAACGCTGAAGGGCCCCATGCCTGAACACCACCGCTGACTCAAAGGCATAAGAGAAAATCAGCTTCACAACTACATGAATACAGCCAGTAAAAATGGGGTTCTATTAGCGGAGCAATTTTCAACTCTGCAGATAAGTAATACATTTTGAGGCGTAAGAGTGGAATATATGCTTGAAAAAAGCATGCTCAGAAGAAAGAATGGTGGATGGTCAGTGATGCTCAGAGGCTTCCTCAGGCGCTGGTATCTGCTGATTGTGAAGACTTATTCAGTCGAGTATCAGGAAATGAACGGGGCAGATTTCCCAGGAGGAGGTTATTTATCACTTCAACAGTAGATTGCAAAAGTAAAAAAAGATTTCAAGAATCTAGCAGTCAGTTGTTTTCTTTATTTTAATTTCTAGATTTGTAACATCCCTTATAATATTAGTTATTAGACTTGTTTATTGCACACAGCTGCTAGTTTTCTGTCATGTTGCAGGAGAGAAGGACCCAGTATTCAAGGCAAGACAGACAGTGGGATAATTCAAAGCGTTTATTAATAGGCGGAGTGAGCTGTGGATTTGCGGTATCGGCAGCTAGGGTGGGCCCATTATTAGAAACTTAAGCAGTTCAATCCATCTCCATAGAATGAGGTAGGATCTAGCCGATGGACTGCAAAAGAGATGCGGCGCCCAGAGTGTCCCAGATGCCGCAGCCCCAGAGAACATGCAGGAGTCCAAGCAAGGTCAGGCAGACAGAACCAAACAGGAATGCTCAGAGGTCCAGGAGTCCGAAGCCCGGCCAGGGACACTGAATACAACAGGAACAGCCTGGTCTAGGGTTCCAGGACTTAAGAGACAGCTCAGGCGGAACGTTCAGATGGGAACAGGCATGGTCAGTGGATGAGAGGCAGATCAGGATCAGGAAATCAGAAACACTACGGAACGCTAAAAACCCTTTCTCCGCTGGCCTCAGAGAACAAGAACAAGAACAAGAGCAATAATCTGGCCCCAATGGCTGGGACTGAGCCGTATAAATAGAATCAGGAGCAGGTGGATTAGATGTTCATAAATGAGCAACTGGGCAGTGTTAGACAGGTGAATGGAATGAGCAATTAGGCCAGCCATCAGGGCCAAGATCATGAGATTTTTTACAATAGGCGAAATTTGTGATTGAGAGTTGAAGAACTTTAGTTTTAACTTTAACATGCTTTCAGATGATTCATAGAAAAAAAAGTGAATCAATTAAGCATGAACTTGCTCATCATTTTCAGCATCTTTTCTAAAATGTTAACAAACAGTTCATTGACCTCCAACGTCACTTCATTCATATTACTGAATTTCATTGCTCTGGTTCTCTTCTCAGCTGATTCTTTTTCAGAAAAAACTGATAGGATAGCATTTCTTTATTATATTATTATATATGTAAGGTGAGAAATCTTTGCCCTGTTGTTGTCTAAGCTAAATCTGTGATGCAATGCAGAACAGTGTTTCAGCAGAGATTTTAACAATTTTATAAAATCTCCTGTATTAACTATCTAATTTTGATTGCATTATGTATTAGAGCAGGGGTCTTTCTAGGCCAAGGGCACACATATTGATGGAGAGATGGAATAGGGACCCCTTATATATATTGTATGACATTATGTCATATCAAACTGGTCCTTTAGTCACTCTATTACATGTGGAGTAATGTAAGAAAAGTAATTTCGCCTGGGATTATTATTTCTGATTCGGATTCCTGGTTGATGGGACAGGTGTTGTGAATAAAACGGTGTCCAGCTTGAAAGAGCTCCTGTGTGTCGCTGAATGTGTGCATTTATGACTGAAAGACATCTTCTGCCTCTAATTATCTGTTTACTACAGTGTGTTGAATTCATGTTAATGTGGATTTAAAGACATTTCAATTATTGAAAAACATTGCAATGGGTAATATAAAAAAAAATTCTAATCAACCATAACTTTCGTGACCCCCATGCATTATCTCTGTGGACCCCCTGTTGAAGACCTCCGTATTAGAGGCATATGGCATTTTGTTGGTGTTATTTTTTTTCCAACAGTACTTAAAAGGTGTTCAGTATGCAGTATTTGATCCCTTTGAAAGTTCGCTCCAGTGTTTATGTGGTGTGTTCTTTGCACCACCATTGAAAGCCAGCCTGACAACCCACAGATGGCTACAGTATTTACTCTCCTGAACCATAACTGTGAAAAAAGAAACTCTGGTCCTTGGTCTTGTAGCTCTGATGATACTTTGAATTCCTCACATTGCTTTCTTTTGATTAGTATCTGAAAGGCAAATTTCATGAAGCTCCATCTTTGTCTCCCAGGTATCTGATCGCTGTGTGGTGGCCTTGGTGCCCAAACAGATGTCCTCTTTCATCATTCCCTCCTCAGCCAGCTTCCCACGCAGTATCAGCAGATATGGTCAGCATTATAAAACTAATACAGCTACCTAATATTCATCCAGGAATCGTCTTATAAATCATGGTAACACTGTTAACGTTGAAGATTTGATAGATATTTAGATACTCAAAGAAATTAAATATGTTTTGTTTTTGTTGGGGTTGTTTTTTCTAATTTAAACGTAGACGTACAACACTTTTAACTTACCTTTATATTTCTGGGATTATAAGAAAATATTTTAAGCTGAAGGGTAGAAATACCTTTTCTAAGAAATATGTAATTAACCTGTGGTGTTACTATGACAACAAATAACATAATTGGTGTATTTGATTGTATAGTCTAAACACATGTCCCTCCTGCTTAGATTGACATTACAAGAAACACTTCAGTTTATATTCATATCCATCAAAAAACTACTAGCGTGTGCATCCATAGTATGAGTTTGAATTGCATCTTTATCGTTTTCAAACATGCCTTTTGTTGGTATTTTCATCTTTATAAACCTAGGTATGGATGTCCCTTTCCGCTCCACCCCCACCAGTCCTGACAGCCCTCACTCCCGTGTGCCTATGATCACTCCTGATCTGGAGAGCGGTGTCAAGGTTTGGCATTTAGTCAAGAACCACGATCACGGTGACCAGAAAGAGGGAGAGCGCGGAAGCAAGATGGTGTCTGAAATCTACCTGACGAGGCTGCTGGCAACAAAGGTGCCCATTGAAAGATAAAGATACTATGTTCATTTATTCCTTCAGTTCAACCTCTTTCTGTCTGTCTGTAAATTATGGGAAATCAAAACAATGATAGATCAATACAGATCTAAACCTACTTTTTTGCTTCTTCTTAGTGTTAGAGTGGTGTATTAGTCTTTTGAATATTAGCTGTATTCTGTGTTTAGGGTGTACAGTCTGTGCCTGTGAGACTCTAGAAGGAACTTGGCCATTTTTTGCCTTAATGGTAAAGAGAAAATGTGAAATAAAACCCACTTAAACTGCTAATAATGGAGGCAATCTGAATGTGAATGCTGATTTTTTTTTCATTTTTCTTTTCAAAAGTATATTTCTTTACAAAAGATACTACAAAGCTTTAGTTGTTACAGGTTTGAATGCAATGACTTCTATAACAGCTGACTTGTTAAAGGTTTATTAGTTTTGGTTATACTTTTTGAACATTCATAGTTAATTATATTGCACTCAGGAAAATGAATTAATTTAATTAATTATTTTTACTTTAGAAGGTATGCAGTGATACATTCAAAGAAAGAGAAAAGGGTTGTAAGATAGTAACAAAAACACATTTTTACTTATATAATCAAAGCAATACTGTTAAAGAAAAATGTGATTAAATTTACTGCTCACCCTTCCCTCCCTCACAACTAATTCTGTTTTTGTCCAAACCAATAATGCTAAGCTTCCTATACCTTCATGCAGGACTGGGTTAAAAAAGGCTTTTTAACTCCTACATGTTAGAAACTGACCATCAACGTCATGAAAAAGTGAGACAGTGAACAGCCACATCATTAATTAACAGGCTGTAAGCCTTGTGCCTTTTTAAATAAAACCTGTAATTATTATCAAAAACACGGTGTACAATTTCTAAGCCATGTATTCTGCAATATTTCATGCTGTAGGCTAATATAGCAATTATATGTTCTTTTGTAATTGCTTGGTTACCATGGGAACGCCAAACCAAATTGTATATCTTTTTCCAGCATTAAGTATTCTTTCTGTTGCTTTGTTCTTCTGATCCTAATGTGAATCTGAACTCATGGTGCACCTTATCTGCCAGCAAAACATGATAATGGTACATGCAATTTCACAGCTGAAGCAAAAACACTTAAGTATTATGTCTCTCTTGATGTTTTTTTTTTTACAGGGTACGTTACAGAAGTTTGTGGACGACTTGTTTGAGACTTTGTTCAGCACCGTGTGTCGAGGTACCGCCCTTCCTCTGGCCATCAAATACATGTTTGACTTCCTTGATGAGCAGGCCGACACACATGGCATCCATGATATGGACGTTCGCCACACATGGAAAAGCAACTGGTGAGAAAGGTTTCCAACTATTTACAAAGTATTATATTATATTTGAATATGTAAAATAAGATAACTTTTCATGTGTTTTGAATTTCTTGCGCCTGTTTTAGAATTTTTCCATCCTTGTCAATGTTTACTCATCATCAGTGTTATCCGTTATGTTTTACTCGTAAAGATAATTTCATTGGTTAAAACATGAAATGCTCTCATCAACTCACTGAACAGAATGTTTTGCTCAATGTGGACAAAGACAGTGTCCATAAGTTTTATTTATAGCACAGATTTACAAATCTGATCTAACAGTTTAAAGCCATCCTTTTAATCAGACACAACCCAGACCTTTTCAAAGGTTTTTCAAACACATAAAATATATTTTATTTTAAAACATAGGCTGGATGCAGGAGATTATGACCAAAATGTTTCCACTAAAAGCAGAGGTATACAGAAGTTACATATACTTGTATTTTACTCAAAAATATAATGTAGAAGTGCTGCTTTTACTTGAGTAATATACTTAATAAAGAACAAGCTTGTTTTTAATTAGAATTAACCACAGATATCAGGGGAAGTGTCAGAACATTTTCATTGTTAAATTGTCTCCATAAGGTGCCTAGAGATTATATTTGTTGTGAATTGGTCCTATGTTAATATAATTTAATTAATTCTAATAATTAACTGCTCTATTTGTGTTGTCACTTTATGGTTAATAACCATAAAAGCAATTAAAATGTAAATACTGTCAGATTTTTTTGGAAGTTGGTTGAGGAACCAAATGCAGAGATGAGTTCTTGCAGATTTAATGAAAAGTGGATGGCAACACAAAACTGCAGGGAGAAACACACATAAGGAGCTAAGCATTGAAGAGAAACAAACAACAAGGTAATGCACAGGAGTTTATATGGGAGACAGAACAAAGACTGGGCTAATCAGCTGATAAGGAGCAGGTGTGGATAGAAGCAATTAGAAGCTAGGGGAAAGAAGAGTGACACAAGAGTGCAACAGAGAACAATATAAAAAACACAACACTGCTCAAATACAACTAGAAAACAACTACAATAACAAAAAATGGAAAAGAAACAACAAAGAAAACATAGAATTACATGAATAAAAATGCTAATGAAAATTTAAACAGAACCAAAATGTCCACAAAGGGGCACTATCATGACAATATTAGTTTCACTTGAGAGTATTGCTGCTGCCATCCTCTGTTTTAGAGGCGAACTTTTGTTTCCAGAGGTGGTCAATAATGTCCAAATAAGAACAATAAATCAGCTGGCAGGAGTGGCCAATAACTGGCTTAGGGTAGCCCAGGCCACCCCTGGACTCTCTATTAGCGCCGTCCCTGAGAAAGATGAACACCCCGGGTTTTTATATAAGTTAAACCCATTCTCTGTACCAAAGCTTCATTGATTTAATGTTATTTATCTACAAATTCTCCTGCATCATGTGAAGTGACGTTAAGTGATTATACAGCAAATTGTTTGAATGTATTTGTTTTTTTTTCACTCTTAAAAACACCAACATTTGCATGTGACTTTATATTTAGCATATTTTTAAGTTTTAAATCAGATATTATGATAAGTTACTTAGTGCTTAAGCTGCCTTTTTAGCAAATATTTGTTTTAATCTTACCTGAGCACCATGTATCTTGGAAGGCTACTTCTTCTTGAGTAGAAATATGACAAAGTAGGGCTACTGTTTTGGGGTACTCTACTAATTTCTGACTAAATGTCAGAATAGAACAGGTGCACAACAAAAATTTAGCATTTTCAAATAATAATTGTACAAGATTGCATACATTACATTGCATTGCCTACATTACAATTGTGATACTTTTTAAACAATTTTTACAATTGTGATAGTCTTATTTAACACTGATAAGTTAGACAATATATACGTAAAACTTCAACTTAAGCTTTCCTGAGATTGAACCAATACTGATTGGAATCATAAAAATCAATTGTTCCTAAATGCAGGCCTGTAATTAACACTGCCTTCATAATATACCTGATTTTAGTTTGGTCCTTATACAGTTAAAGTGACTTTAGGAGTTGGTACCATATGCTTTAAGCATTTTTCCTGTTTTATACTGTTCTTGGAAAATATCTTTTAGCTCAGGGATTTTTACCACAGCTTAAATATACATCTTCTTTTTAATAACTAAAGTTCAAACATGAAAGTGAAGATAGGACTAATTAAACCCAAATTCAAAAGGAGCTTTGGGTGCTTGGGAAGTATTTGATTTCTCTTTTCAAACATGTCTTGCTGTTTCTTTCATTTTATCCCGTCAATATCTCTCCACATTTCCAGCCTCCCGCTGCGGTTCTGGGTAAATGTAATCAAGAATCCCCAGTTTGTGTTTGACATCCATAAAAGCAGCATCACAGACGCCTGCCTGTCAGTGGTGGCGCAGACCTTTATGGACTCTTGTTCAACATCTGAACACCGCTTGGGAAAAGACTCGCCCTCCACCAAACTGCTCTATGCCAAGGACATCCCGCACTACAAAAGCTGGGTGGAAAGGTGAGTACCTGTGTGGTTGATTGCATGTTTGCACAAGTGAAATAATAACTAACAAAACATTTGCACCTTATGTATTATTCATTATACTCAATGTGGGTGAGTTTACCCCTGCTTCCCAGTAAGACTTCTTTAACCAAACAAAATCCTCCTGAAATAATCAAACTTTTCAATTACAGTGGATTCAGTAATGTTATCTATTTTGTCTGTTTTTATGCTAAATTAGTTATACACATAAGCAAAAGTAGAACACCTTAACATACCTTTTGCCTGCTTGGACAGTCCATATTCAGCTGCTGCACTGAAAGGCCATCTTTTTGTCACAAAATGTGTTTTTAAAATAGTGCTATCTTAACACAAGAAATGGGGGACCCTTTTCAGAACGCGGATGTGTTCGATATGTGTTTTTTGTTTCTTTGCATCTAGAAATTAACCTTGCAGTAGCCAGATTGATATCTGTAGAACTGAGTCCTACGTTATCAATCTGGGATGGCTGCCGTTCAGTTTGTCCGTGAAAAGGAGGGACCTTTAGTACATAATAATAATAATTTTTTACTTGTAATGCACTTTATATTTAAACAAATCCCAAAGTGCTACATAGTAAAACAGGTACGTGCTAAATAAAAATACATGTAGAGCATGAGAAATAAAAAAGTAAAAGAAAAGATAAAATAATCAAAGACAATAAAAAAGGGGGAAGAGTTCAATTAAAATCTCTCCTAAAATGGTTGGTTTTAAGGCCACTTTTAAAAGCATCCGCAGTCTGTGGGGCCCTGAGGTGGCCAGGGAGAGCGTTCTACAACCTGGGAGCAGCTGAAAAGAAAGCCTGATCTCTCATTGTACGAAGCTTCGTCCTTGGTGGTTTCAGCAGATATGTTGCTGTAGAACGGAGGTTACGTGTTGAGGTCTGTGGGGTGAGAAGTTCCTTAAGGTATGATGGAACATCACCATGGATGCAGTGATGGGTAAGGAGGGAGACTTTGTATTCAATTATGAGTGCGACAGGAAGCCACTGAAGTGATTTCAGAAAGGGGGTGATATGGTCATGTTTGCGCACCCTCATCAAGTAAGCACAATACTTAAAGCTCTCCACAATACGCTTTCAGCCACTTGTAGCAGCTAATCATGACGTTTCGTAAGCTGATACATTTTCCAAATCCTGTCAGAAGAAAAACACAGACATCTTTCCCATCTACAAATGCACAAAGTGCTTCTCTTTGCTCATTTTTAAGTAAGAAATTGTCTCTGTTTTACCTAAAACCGGGTCAATTGCTGTATCAACAGGTGAGTCCTCCAACATATGCCCTGGCAAGGCCCTTTTGACTGTCTTCATTACTACATGTCTCCCTCACAAAAACACTACTGGCATTTCATTGGTCCGACCCGCTTTCAAGATGGGTTTGTTGTGAGACTGAAAACTCAGATCTCATGACAATCCACCTTGCAGCACAAGGTTATCTGGAAATACCTCCTAATAGAAAGAGATACTGATACTTCGCTTTTCCAGTCGGCTGGCTTCAATCAGGCTATAGCAATTCTTCCTAGCTGAGATCCATATTAGGGATATCCTGAAGTGAAAAGCTTGCCTCAAAGTTTGCCTGACAGCACAGGTGGTGGTTAGAATTGGTACATTTAAAATATAATGATAGTGTGAGATCTGCTGCACTTTAAGAAACAGAAATGTCATGAAAGCTGTACAAAACGAAATTTTGTTTTGTATACACTCTGTGTGTACAAAATGACAATAACGTTTGTCTAAGTTGTCCAACAAGTTAGACCCTCTTTGAAAGGGAAAATATAATATAATTCCTTATCTTTATTTTACTTTATTTTGTTTCACTTAATTATTATTACAAATGAAATAGAATATCACAGCAGTTATTTTTCAGTTGCAGAAATTCATTTAAAAAAGTGTTTTTGAAAAAAGAGTGACCAATATCCCGTCCCTTGTTGCTTAGAAAAAAAAGATAAAAAGAATATACAAAGAATATTCCTAGAGTTTAGGAAATAATATACCTTGACCTCATCAATAAAACTGGCAAAACAATCTATTACAAAACACTTTCCATTAAAAATCTAACTTTGGCTTGTTTCACTTTATTTGATTAGAAAATGTGTCATTTTGTTTTGCACAGAAAAAAACCTTAATCATTTACTAAAAAATATAATAAAACATAAATAAAAAAATATCTCCCTCTGGGACTTTATCTGTCCTCTCATTAACAGGAGCTTTGACATAATAACAGCAAAGCAGATATCACCCTACTTCTGGAACTGGAACTTTTTAACATCGCTCTGTATTATCTGATAATACTAACTGACCCGTGATCAGTTACAGCAGCCATTGTTTTATAACTGATGTTAAGATTATTAATTGGATCTAAATTGGATTACCCTTCAAGCTGTTTACTTGTTTGTCCATCTTAGTATTCTCACAAGATAGTTTAACTTGTTAAAATTCTCATAACGTCGACTTGCAGAGACCCGAAGACCTGTTCATGTTCTCTTAAATGTCACAACTATTTTTCATTATTCTGGCTACAACTTTTTGTCCGTAACTCCAAAGTTCAAAGTAGCAAACACCTCATAGAGACTCTTCTCCCTTGAATTTGTTCTTGTTTAATTTCTGAAGTCTAACTATCAATAAAAATCTATTAATTTCATACTAATACAGGATAGAATCATACAGTATATATCTTTTATATTTTATGTATGAAAGCTATGAGTTTTTTTTTTAATTATTATTCAAGGTTAATATTACTGAAAGGCCAAACTTATGAGTGATACATTTCTTTATTCTCATGCTTAAACACCTCTGATATACGGATTCCTCTGTGACTAAAAACACTTTGGGTTTTCATAACGTTTGTCTGAATCCAGCTGAGGAGAAAAGCTTCAGCCTGCATTGCTTGTGTCCTTCACACAGACTCTTTGTGCATGTGTTTGTGTGTATTGCTGTCCTCTCAGGTACTACGCTGACATCAACCGCCTACCTGCCATCAGTGATCAGGATATGAATGCCTATCTGGCTGAACAGGCTCGCCTCCACTCCAGTGAGTTCAACGTGCTCAGTGCCCTGCATGAGATCTACGCTTACGTCAGCAAGTACAGCCAAGAGGTGAGGTCCTGGTAACTCAACAAAATGCAAATGGGGTTCGGATAATTATATATAGACTAAAAGTACGATTCACGTCACTAATCTATACAGTAATTTCAGTTTACATTAAAAGTAATTATTCTGTTTAACTTACTGCTATAGAACTGGAGAGCTGACACCTGAATCTATTTCTCTGCAGGTTATTATTTATTTGGGTTAAGATCTTGGACCATTTAGTTGTTTTTTTTGCTGATTCATTTGGTGTTAGTAGTGTTTTTTGCAGGCAGCACAGACCTGAGATTTAGTAAAAAGCTGCACCAGTTGAAGCTGAAATATTCAGCTGCTTGGGAGGCAAATGTTTGTCTTTACAAATTGATGGAACCTGACAAGAGAGTTTAAACAAAATTTGAATACATTGAAGACATACTTTACTGTTGCTTACTTTCATTTCTAAAAGACATTAACTAATAAAGAACATGTTTAATACATGTGGGCTTGGTGAAAATTATAAATTGAATACCTGCTTAAAGTTTTATTTTTATTTTTAAAAGTAGAAGTTTTAATCAGATAAACAAGCTTAATCATAAAGACATGTTGTAATTTACTGAGATGTACTAGTATAACGGATGATGATAGAAAAGGATAATTTTGTGTTGCTAAAATATAGCCACCTTTGCCCCTGTAGTCTAGCCTCAAATCAATAATTTAATCTGGGATTAACTCCTTCACTGCCATTGCTGTCAGACTGATACATCCCATTATGTGAGGATTGTTTTGGATAAGGTTGTTTTTTTTTTTTCCTGTGCTGACTGTACGGCCAGTAACATAAAAGTGACAATAAATCATTACTGAGCATTGAGCAAAACCAATTTGTATAGTTAAAGATATGCACTTAATTACAAGGTAAAAGTCCATAAAACAACCACAGTATCTGGGAATGGATGATATGAAAGAAAAATTGTCATGATTGATTTTTCCATATCATTGAATCTCTATTTTCTATCACGATTTTTCATTTTGTTCCTAAACTGTACCGTAGTTTTAAAGCGTAATGAAAACTAAAGAAAATAGAGATTACTTCAATATTTTATTCTAATACAAAGAAATAATCAAAACACTTGTGAGTAAAAAAAAAGATTTACTCACTAGCAAAACAAAGGTTAAGTATTTTTAAAATCACACAGGAATTAACACAGTTTAACGGCATAATTTCTGTTGCTAGACAAAAAGAAATCACTAGTGTTATACTTTTATAAAATAAAATGCTGCTCCAAATTAAATAAATTGCTTCATTGGTTCAGCTTAATTTTATAAAGTTGAAAAATTTAATAAATTAAGTTAGGCTAACTGAATTAGATTACTTGTTACTAGGTGAAGCAACTCATTTAAGTTTGAACTGCATTTTCTTGTATAGTGTAGTTTTTAATTTCTTTGATTGCTGCTCCATACGGTGCAATAGCTGCAAATTATGATGTGATTGATTGATTGGTGTTTTGGTTTGGTTGCTAGTTTGGGCTGGCAGCAGTGACAGTGAGTAAAGACTCCACTCGCATACCTTACACAGCGCCTTCATTTGCTCCACATGACTTTGAAAATACTTATCAACAGTTGTCTCTTCTCCAGAGGATACCTCCAAGTCCTAGCTGGCATCAGTTTCTCTGCACTCAAGCCCCTGTCACACCTTAACGTTTTAGACTAGCGTATGACTGACATATGAAAAATCTGGCAAAAACGCTGGCATACGTTGGATAAGTTATGGCAAGTATGTCGAGAAATTTTGAGCATGCTCAAAATTCCTGGACGTATGCTCATACGTAGGGGATAAGTTACAGGTAGGTTATCTGATCGTTGACAAACGTTAAGAGTAGGTTACTCATAGTTCGTGGCGGCTAGGTTATCCAAAACCTATGAGTAACTTGTGCATAACTTATGCGGGTTTAAACAGCAGCTAGGTTAATACCGCGATCAAAGAAATCTTTTTACGGAGTCTGGGCGCCTCTGGGCACATCGCTGCCCCCCTCAGGACACTGGCTTGTAGCATTTCATGGGCATTTAGCTGCCGTGCGTTGTGCATAACTTAGGCTGTCGTTGCGCATACGCTCTGGACTTGTTATGAATATGCTATGTATACGCCCAAAATTGAGACAATACATGACATTCTGGGGCATCAGGCATACGCTGTCTAAGCAACATCAACTGAAACGGGGTAGGAAAAGGTCGACTCTAAGGCTGTGTCCAAATATGCTCACTAGACGGGCATATGCTGTATATTCTAGAATGCTTTGCAATAGCGCTCCTCGCAAAGCATCATGGGATATATTTTTGGGGTGAGAGAGAACAAAGATGGAGTCACATGACCAACGGGGAGCGTTCGGAAACAGCCTCACTGGCTGTTGTCACCCATGTGGCTGGTTTCTTCATCATGGGGGTATTATGGTGAATTGCACCTGTAGCGTTGCATTACCGCCAACTAGTGGATAATGTATGTCTTGCAACCTGGCCCTGTGTGATTGAATAAATATGTGCAGAGCTGGTCACAGTAAAAAACTTTAAATATCTCCCTTTCATTAATCAGGATCACATTACTGTATCTCACAGGCCTGGCACCATAAGAGTATTACAAATAAGTGCATTTGAATTAAAAAATAATAGTGATGAATATTTTAAACACAAATACCCAAAGCATATTCAAACTCAATTAGTGTTGCAAAGGGTTATTTTTGTTCTTAGCTATAATAAGAGTATGTTAATTTCAGTTGAAAACCAAACTGGTTGGATTCCCTTAGTTGACCTGCTGCACTCATTCTGTCCTTGGTTTACCTGATTATCTCATCCATGTGACTTTTTTTTCTGTCTTCTAGATCATCGAGGCACTGGAGCAAGACGAACAAGCCCAAAAGCAAAAGCTGGCATATAAAATGGAGCAGATCATCTTTGCCATGTCCCAAGAGAGCTGAGATATACACACAAGAATATAAACAATTCCCAAGATGAATGAACATTTCCTATGTCCACTCTGGGACGTAATATCACCACACATTAAAGCATGATGGAGGAGTTTTAAACATACATGCTTTTCAGATGTGGACATCATCCCTCTCATATGCGCATGTGTGGTCATAATCACATGCACTGATCCGGTATACACTGAGAAACTGTGGATCTATCTTATTGACTGTGTGTACACACACATACATACCCATAAATATAAATGTACATACACAAACCACAGCACACATCCCACAGCAGAGCACCCCAAAGCAAAGACTTTTAAACCCAGTGTCACTTTTTTTTTTCCTTTTTCGAAGAAACTCCAGCAAGAAAACATTCAACTTCTAAAACACTCAAGCGAAGAGAAAAAGGATTTAGGCCATCATCAGTTGCAGAATTCTACTGCCAATTCTTATCCACTGGGAAAATGATTCGTCTTTGTAGTTGGTGCTTATACCAAATGTGTGCGAGGCACCAGCGTGAGCTCTGAAGAGAACAGTTCTTAATAAGAGAATGACTCAACGCTAAAGCCAGACGAGGAGCTCAGCGAAGACAGGAGCCAATTTAATGGGACGGCACATCTGTTGAGACGTGACTTAAAGTACGTCTTATACGTCTGAGCTGAAGGACAGTTTTTCATGTGACTGACTTGGAGTGACGTTGCTATTTGTAGCCATTCTGAGCAGAGATGTGTAACTTTGTGTTGTTAAGCCTTTGCTATTGGCTTTTAAAAGCCGTGCAGTGTTATGCTTCACTCAGAGATGATTGTTTGAACTTCTAGACTCTGAAAGCAGTAAAATCTCTCACTGGCAAGGTGAGAGAGATCAAGCTATTTAATAATTCGAATCAAAGACATCTTAATCCTCTGATTTTTAATATATATGGAGATATTTTGGGCCCACTTTCTCTCTTTTAGTACCAAATATAATGCGTCTCATGATGCATTCAGGTTAAATGTTCCTGTCTGGGCTATTAATAAAACATGACATCGTACAGAAGAGATCTCATTTGAGATAGGACATTTTTTACGGTGATCTATAGAGCACTAATTCGGCCATTCAAAGATAAGTAGAGGCTGAATTGAACTGTTGCAGAAAGCATGATTAATGATGTTTTAAGTGTGATCGTGGATCTGATTAGCCTAACTCTGTCCTGAACCCCCGAGCCCCCACCCCACCCCTCAGTTATTGTTTACATGAAGCGTTATACTTGAAATGCACCCGGTGTACAGGATATTAAGAACACCTGCAGCTCATGTCAAGTAACCTCAGCAGATTAAGTTAGATAAAGGCCTTGATGCTTTATTGATTTTTTCCAATATGGTGTCTAACTTACGCTTGGTGTGGAGATGAAAACGTGGGTAAAATGCTGATAAGGATTTTCGAGAGACGAGCTGTAGATTTGTTGTAAAGCAGGTGTACTTATATTTTGTAAACAGAGTGAATATTTAATTAATGAAGTCTGTGTTTGGATCAGCTTTTGATCCTTCTAATGTTTGTTTGTTGCTTCCCATTTGTTTTCATGTTTCAGCCCACAGTTCTGTGAAAAGGTACCAGCCTCTTACATAGTAATGCTGTTCTGCTTTTACCTAAATGTTTCTCATAAACCAAAAATTATATAAAAAAAAAAGATTGAAGTTCTATATTCTCATCCATTACAAAAAGGCAGTTTTCTTATAATTGTTTCATTTGTAAAGAGAGGGAAAGCTGAGCTCTGTAAAAATACGTAATTATGAATGATCTGCTTTTTTGTTGATTTTAACTCGCCACACTCAGACTTCCCTGACCCTTGGAACTATTTAGTCATTTAATCAGCATATTTATGGCAACCTAAGGTAGAATAAAAGATCTGAAGATCCAAAACATTATGCCCAGTTTCATACATCACCTCCCCCAGATCAAACCAGTGATTATAATTCAAATAAATACTAAAAAAAAATTCAAAAAGGCATGAATTAGAGAGTTCAGAAGCTATAAAAATATTGAAACATCTTGATTCATTTTTAAAGGTTGGACACCCTTTTAACTCATATAAAAAAATCCCATATATTTTTCGATAAAACTGTCAAATCAGTTCAAAAACGAACATTTTCATAGTCAGAAGGATGATTGTAATATGATGGCTAGGAGTAGGTTTTTATTCAATCACCCTGAAGGAGAGTATCCTACCATTGATCTAGGGCAGGGGTCTGCAACCTGCGGCTCCAGAGTGTGACTCTTTGGGCCCTGCATAATGGTACCTAAGGAGGCTAGAAAGGATATAAAAAACTAACTAATATACTTTAATAACAAATACCAGTCTTAGGAGCTTTAGTGGTTTTTATAAAGAATATTAGAACTGAATCTTCACAACAGAATTACATAAAAAAGAATCTGAAAAAATGTTTTTAGAGCCATTGTTTTTCTTTTAATTAGCTTGGAAATAATGTGCATTGTTATTATTTTAAAAGTTAAAAATACCAATTAGGTTTTGATTGTTTAAGATGGTAACAGATTCCCTACGGCAGATATTAGGTCAAAATATTAGGTTGGGTAAATAGTATGTATTATTTTACGGTTCTAAATGACTTTTACCTAGTTGGCTCTTTGGATATGGAAGGTTGCAGACCCCTGGTTTAGGGAATTAAGCTCTAGCTGGCAGGATAGTAGCAGCAGAAGAGTGATTCAAAGGACACCAGCAAGTCTACATTTTGTACTGCTGAAAAAGAAAAAAAAAAGGTTTTTAGTGGCCTAGTCAAAAGCTTAATTTAAATCTAATTGAAACACCGTAGCTTAATCCTAAACAGGCTGTTCATGTCCGACAACCAACTGATATTAATTTATTAAGTATCCCAGAGAAGCTGTTTTTTTACGAATGAAAAACTCTCTGGTGGTTGTGGGAAACCCACAGCCATTTATGAGGATTAGGGTGGCATCCGTTTTTCTCATAGTGCCATAATGGTTTGGATCATTTTGGTCTTCTTTGATAATAATAAACAAAACCCTGAAATTTATGTCTACTCGGTTAATTAGACATGTGTTTGTTCATCTGACACATTTAGATGTGATGTAAAGCAAAACAGACAAAATCTGTAAGTGGGCGAATACTTTCTAAGGGACTGAAGAAGCAAATAAATTTTTCGCTGAACTTTTTAGCATACATTTGACCTGAATGGTTTAATTTTAATGCTGCTGTACTGTAGCTATAACGATAACCAATTATCATCATGAAAGAAGAAAAAGAAAAGTCTGTCTTGACATCATTTGGATTGGAGAATTACTTTTGATTGTTTTGCCCAGTGTGAGGAGGCCAGATGAAGATGCTTCAGGCTGTCTCTGTTTCTGTTGCACCGCTCATTTTACCAATTATGTATTCAGGGGATGTTCTACACTCCTCACGGGACCTCGATTCATATTAACTTAGAAAAATGAGAAACTTAAGAAAGAAAAATACTAAAGACATTTCATGTTAAGTGTTAAGATATTAAGGAATACATCTGTTTTGTGTGTGGTTTCATGGGGATAATTTATAAATGTGTTGTGCAATAAACTGTCATGTTTAAACTGCAATTTTTAAACATTATATAACTGTATAAATACTGTACATAAAAACACTCCTATTTTGAAAGTAAAATATTCACTTTTTACTGTTGTTATACATTAAAAGCGCAGCTAATGAAATCATTTTTTGTTTCATTGCCTTATTATTGAAGACCATGTTTCACAGTGATACTGGATACCAAAAAACCTTAGATGAGCAACGTTGGTTATATAACAAGGCAAAAGAGAAAAATATATTTTATAATTCCAATTATTTTGACAGCCTTTTTTTTGGATGGTGAAAAGTTTGTCAATGATGATATTTCATAGAAATGAAACCTCTGGATTTCCCTAAACAATGATAGAGATAAAAAGACTTTAGTTGATCACATAGCTTATGGGTAGAAGATTGGGGTTAGAACATACATTTCCTACAATTTAAATCAGAGTGAATTATTTCTTGTTTAAGTCAAAAAGCCTTGTCTTTGCAAAATACCAGAATGGTTATCTTTTAGAAACCTTTTTTTAATTATTGAGGACAGCAGAACCACTGAGCCTGGTTCTGCTGGAGGTTTCTTCCTGTTAAAAGGGAGTTTTCCCTCTCCACTGTCGCTACAAGCATGCTTAGTGTGACGGATT
>NW_015151255.1:347864-348471 GCF_000732505.1 Cyprinodon variegatus | reverse complement strand
GTAGAACTTTTTATTGCCTACCTGGAGTGGGTGACATTAGTTGAATAAACTTATTGCTCTCAAAATGGTATCGGTGCCCTATTTGTTGGTACTCGCCCATACCGATACCACCATTTTAGGGCAGTATCGGGGCCCTGTCCGATACTGGTATCGGTATCGGTGCAACACTACCAAAAACCACAGATGAGCAACGTTGTTTATTTCTTTATAACAAGGCAAAAGCAGAAAAAAATATTTTATACTTCCAATTATTTTGATAGCTATTTTTTTGGATGGTCAAAAGTTTGTCAATGAGCCAACCACTGAGCCTGGTTCTGCTGGAGGTTTCTTCCTCTTAAAAGGGAGTTTTTCCTCTCCACCGTCGCTACAAGCATGCTTAGTGTGAGGGATTGCTGAAGAGTCAATGAGTCGATGCAATCAACTGGTTTTCCTTAGATAGAAAACTTTGAATCAATTTGACTGTATGATCTGGTGAACTGTGCCTTGAGGTGACGTGTTGTGAATTGGCACAATGTAAATAAACTGAATTGAATTGTACTGCACTGGTTATCATAGGGATTCCTAATTGTTTTATAAGAACTACTGCCCAATTTTCTAAATCTTAAAG
>NW_015151255.1:344612-347545 GCF_000732505.1 Cyprinodon variegatus | reverse complement strand
CGGCCCAAAAACTGCAAAACTCGCACAGTGTACGCCCGGCTTAACTGTCATAATATAAATGCCAAGTAAAGCCAATCAGATTTAAAAAAATAGACAGACAGGCAGGCAGACTGAGAGACAGGCAGATAGATTTTAGATAGATAGAAAGACGGACGGATAGAGAGAACGAGAGAGAGAGATAAATAGAGGAAACAAAAGAACAAATAGAAAAGGTATTACAGGTACAAATGTCCAAGGCATAAATAATATCCCTAAAAAATACATATAATGTATGTATTTAGCTGCTGCCGCTGCTATGCCTAAACCATATCTGTATGCATCTGCGTTCCCAAACAGCTGGACCTGAACATCTGTAGGTGAACGTGTGAGTGCGCTTGCATATGCATGAGCCAGGGGGCTCTGTCAGGGGGTGACAGAGATTTACCCTCTGCTCAGGTAAATCTAAGACATGCTGCTTACTTGTGTTACATGAGGATATCGTAAATAAATTAAGCTAAATGTTTTGTTGCAATGTAGATATAAACATAAGGGATAGAAAGATCATAGGGAAATACTTAATCTACATACCAGAGACATCAGCCAGGAAGGCGACTCTAGTAGGGCATTTATTTTGTCCCTTTGTAAATTTAAATTTCCTTCCTCCAAGAAATGAAATTTAACTGGAACACCTTTCAATATGAATGCTAGTCTTGTCAACAATACTTAGACCTGTATGTTTTAAAGCTTTGTATATAAATAGAGTGTTTATTGTTAATTATGGCTGTAGCGTTGGCTGTGGCTGCAATGAAGAATACAAGAGTCTACAACCTGAAAGCTGGAAAACATTTTTACTTGGGTCAATCCAACTTGTTACGTTTTTGGGTTCCAACGATACCGGAAAGCAGCATAAGCATGTTTAACCAAACTACTTACAGTACAAAGTGGCTTAAGTACAAGTACAACTAAAGGCACACTTTAACCATGGGAACTTGGAACCTAGGCTGTTTTCCAAGTGCATTGGCCATGTATGTAGACATGTCCTCTGAGGCTCAGCAAGACCTCCCCATCTAGGAGTGCAGCTGCAGCCTCAGAGCAAACATCTTACCCTAACACAACAGTGAATCAGAATGCAAAACAAAAAAGGCAGTGCTAAAATTGGGATTAAAGTAGACACATAATGACTCTTTCATGGCTGTTAATCTCTGCAGCAGAAATAAAACCTATTTTAAAAATGTGATTAATTAATAGATCTTTACTAATGCAAGACTGCAAAAAGTGTCTCATAGGAACAACAATCATAAAAACATTCTTCAGTTTGGTTGCAGCATTTAAACTGCAGAGGTACCTGTGATCGCTTTCTTTTGTATCTCTCAGCATAAACATCCATATGCATCCATAGAGGAAATGAGAAGGGGAGTCTAAATATTTCTACTGAGGTTGGCAGACATGATCAATGTTTATGAATACAAAACTGCATCCCTCTTTATGGGTGGCTGGGCTGTGTTCGCAAATAAAAATACTGAATTACTGTTGTATGGTATAAGGTTAACAGAAATTATAAATCCAGAGGGTTATAAACAAGAAGGTGACTGGAATATATTGGTGCAGATACCAGTGATAAATGTTTAGTACCATCCCACCTCAAAGGTTCACCGCTAATTCAGAGTCCGTCCAAAATGCACTGGATCCCCAGAGATTTTTTTTCAGGGAGGTTTATACAGCATTTATTCTGATTTGGTTCTACTGCTGCAGTGAAAATGCAAAGGGGGTTAAACTACCTCCCAAAAAGTATTTGGTTCTTGAAATGGTTTCTGCAGTAGAAATTATCCAATATGTATCACAACGCTCTCATCTCCATGTTGTTTAAGTGGCAATTTTATCAAGTGTTATTGTATCTAAATGAATCTGATATGTAAAAACCCTTGGTTATTATTCTGGCAAAATGAAAATAATGTTTTATGTCCAACTTTTAAATTATAGGATATACCTATCTTTTCTCTTCTGGTGTATATCTTAAAAGTCTGGCTCTGTAAGCAAATATAAACTTAAAAATGGCCTCCTGGAATGACCAGGTCTCAGTAGATCTAATCATATGCTATCTCAGTGCCAACTACCGGTAGTTGTGTAGGAGACCTTTTCTGTCCCAATTTAAAAGACACGTGTGGATTTTTTTTTTTTAACACTATTGGGGCTATATATGAAAACATGTGCTCCTGATAAACATCCAAAACAAATGAGCACATCAACAAAAAAAGTTCACAGGGTACAAAAATACACTTCATTGAAAATAAATGAAAATGTCTTCAGCCGAGGATTCAATAAAATCTAAGCTAAGAGAAAAGAGCAAAGAAGAAATGGTATCTAGAAAATCTGGATAGAAAGTGTTTTAAAAGCTCTAACTTTATGGCATATTATAGGAGATTATTGAGTTAGGCAGTAGCAAATACACTTGCCTAGTCAGTAAAATTTTATTAATGAGACTCCTTTTTGCTATGACTCATTCTGAAGCCCCTGGTGGCATGATAATGCAGTCACTTAAAACAATAAAAAAAACAGAATTCTCTTTTTTGTCAAAATACTTCTATAGAGAACCATTGAAAAAAATAATAATTTATGTTGCCACTTCTGTTTTAAGAAGTGAGGTAATTTTTTGGGATGTTAGGCCACAATTAGCATTCTAATTTAATAGAATTCCTATTGACTTTTCATGGGAAAGGTTCCAAATGCAGGACCTTCAACCCCCCATGGGTTCATGTATCAGTTCAATCAATTTAATAAAAAAAATAACATCTTTCCTACTAAAAGCAGCTCAGAGTAATGATCAAAATTATTAATCATAAACCTGCAGCCCCCCAACCCCAATATAACACAACAGTTTTGTGCATATAAAAAATATGGACTGAGCACAGAATGGTCATTTCAGGGATCCCTTCAAAAAAAGATATAATTCTAAT
>NW_015151255.1:342309-344580 GCF_000732505.1 Cyprinodon variegatus | reverse complement strand
GTCTTTATAAACATCAAAAACCTCTGTGGTCCTTCTGTGCTTCAGCAGACACTCCCACTGACATAACACTGAAAAACTCTTCTCTGTTGTGTTCTAACTCTTGCGACTGTCAATAGACCAGTACCACATGACCTTAGAGTCCGCAGGGGTTTATAAGTCACAAGCAGCTCCATATATGATGGGAAAATCCAAAACCATTATGACGTTTGAAAACCATTAAAAGAATCATAAAATCGATCCTGAATACAGGGAGCAAATACAGCGATTTTAAAGCAGTCTACTTCTTTCTCTCGTCCAGCTGAAGATTAGGCATATTTTGTTCTCGGGTCAAATCAGAAAGAAGGGTAGTGTGAAAATATAAGCAGCAAGAAATGAAAACATACATAAGAATTTTAAAGTTTCTCTAATTTATTTGGACCGAGGAAATTTAAAAGGTTCATAATATCTTAAGTGTTTTTTCTCTCTAATATCCAACAACGCTTTTCATGGTTTGATGATTAGCACTTTAGTTTTGTATTGGTCTAGGAAGAGGTTTTCACCCATCGAGGACTTCATATTCAAGAAACAGTAAAAAAAGGAATCAATTGACAGGGATTCATCAATAGACACAAATATGTAAAGCTGTTTGTCATTGTTATAGCTAAGCTTATCCATTAGCTCTTGATAACCCTAACTGTACATAGAATATACAAACAAACAAAGAATACAGCCTAAAAAGAGCATGTTGGCACACCATTGTCAGCCACTTAAATCCCTGAAGAGCTTAATAGTTTATGTCATGATCTCAGCACTGATGCTTGGTCTGATTACTCATTTCACACACCTGCTTAGCTCCGCCCAGTTCTCTGTACCCGCTCATCTGATCCACCTTCATTAATCTCTATATAACCATCATTCAGATCAGTCATCAGTGCCAGATTATTTAAAGCCATTGGTGAGAATTATTCTAGCGTTACCGTTTTCGGACTACCTGATCCTGAGTTGTTCTCTCGACCTCTGAGCCTGCCTGTTCCCATCTGATAGTTTTCCTTATCTTTCTTCTGACTCCTGCCTGATCTGAAAATACCATCCACACAATTTTTAAAGAATGACTAAACCACTAATAATTGCACCAATTACGCCAAGAAGTACTGTATGTAGAAATGTAATATTTCTATTCCTTGAACAGAAGTAACCATTAAAATCTACTGTTTCAAAAAAAAATGATCTTTCTTCAATAAAACCTCACATCAAACACCAAAATATTCATTGTTAAGAGAAACAGAAAGCTAAGACTACAGAATATCCATATTTGGCAGAAATGTATGCACATTTGGTTGGATTTAAATGCACATGTGTTGTATTTGTGTAAAGCCACCAGAAGTCAGGACCATTTGTTTCAGACCAAACACAAGTAAAGCCTTTATTGAACAATTGCTATCAATTTGTTTATCCCTCTTTTGAGAAAGGAAGACAAAAAATACAAATGCTCACTGGATGAGTGCTTTTTCCATTTTGGGAAGTTAGGTTTTTCATTTTAAGGAACAGTTCAGGAACACCCATATCAAAGAGGTTTCTAGAATTTCCTTTTTTCATCTCCAGAACATTGCAAAAATTAGAAATATCCTGTCCTGGGGTGATTCTTGGAAACTAGTCCATACATTTGTTACTTCATGGCTGGACTATTGTAATTCTTTACTATTAGGAAGTCCACAAACTATAGCTTAAAGCCTTCAGCTGATCCAAAATGCTGCTGCCAGTATTCTTATGACAGTTAAAATTAGACTTATTCTCCCTGTCTTAGCTTCTCTTCATTGGCTTCCAGTTAGATCCAGAAAATAAAGCTTTAAATGGCCAAGCTCCAACTTATATTAGATGTTTGTTCCTAACAGAATACTTCACTCTCAACCTGCAGGTTTACTAGTGGTTCCTAGAATTTCTACAGATAGAATGGGAGGCAGATCTTTTAGTTATCAGGATCCTTTCCTGTGGAACCAACTACCAGCTTTAGGTAGTTCGTTCCACAGGCAGACACCCTGTCTACTTTTAAGGGTAGGCTTAAAACTTTCCTTTTTCAGAAAGCTTATAGTTAGAGTGGCTCAGGTTATTTTTTCATTATTCTATCTCATTCTATCCTGTTCATCTCCATTCTCTCGTTTTTAATTATTTCTTAGTTCAATCCCCCTGCTTTATGAATCTATCTGCATTTTTTCACCATAGTTAATTTGCTGTGTTCCAAAATATATATGTATATATATATATATATATATATATATATATATATATATATAT
>NW_015151255.1:293621-342206 GCF_000732505.1 Cyprinodon variegatus | reverse complement strand
GAGAGAGAGAGAGAGAGAGAGAGAGAGAGAGAGAGAGAGAGAGAGATTTTTTATAATTAATTAGCAATTCAAAAACTAAAGATAGTATTTGAAGTACTCAGATTTTATTTGGTGAATCACATAAAGAAATCTTAACACTCCCATGTTATAAAATACTGGATGACTGACCCCAAGAACAACTTGAGCTCATGAAGCAGCTGAAAAAAAATCCAGAGACCTAAAGCATTTACAAAAAAAAATCCCCATCATACTATGACAATATTTGGTACGGCATGTGAGCAGCATATAGGGGCTCCTCAGCACTTGCCATAGGGAGCAGGAATTCATTATTCATGTACAACCCTCAGTGTTCTGTGGCAAACCTCGCATATTGGGGCCAAGGAGTGTTACTGTATATAAACCTCCAGCCCTCCCTGCCCTATACCTGTCAGATCTGGAGAGGGTGTCAACGGTTTGTCGAAGGGTCTTCAGTATGGCTTCAGGTTCTCACTCTTAACTTGTCAGAGAACCAGCTCTCAGTATCCAACAATTCCCACTCACTTACCTCTATTGCACACACATACATGGAAAGATGGGGATCATTAGGATGCAGACAGTTTCTACTGACAGCTGAAAAACCTTTAGGACATCCTGCTGATAGACTCTGTTCGGATGAAACTAGACAAGTTTATGGAGCTTCAACACCCTTTGGGAATCATTCTCTTTTCAAATCATGGCAGGTGTCATAATATCTCATTCTGCTTTGACCCATGACTGATGTGATTACATTATATATGATGTGATGTCAAGTAATATAATGGTGCATGGCTTCCTTTCTGTTGAATCTTCGGTTTTCTCACTGCTGAGTACAACAACCTGATCAAAATATTTTACTATATGTGCACTCTGCAAATTTGCAATAGTAAATCAAAGTGTGAGTGTATATGTTAAATGATTAATGTAAAAAAAAAGTTAAATAAAGAGAGAAATGCTTGCACCTTGTACTTAAATAAACAAGTCAAAACATAATTGGATCTGATCCTTTGATACCTACAAACTACATACAGTACTTTTTTGTATTTACATATTTTAAACAACTTTTTTTTTTATATAACCGAGTGTGAAACTACACTTACTTAAGATGTTATAAATACAACACAGTCAAGCCTTAATTTCCTTAAGCTTTACTGAAGCTTTCAGCAAACATCAATCTCCTGCTGCTTTAAATAAATACATTAATCATGCCTACATACATGCAGAGGTTATTCATGCAAAGTAACTAAATAAATAAGGAGGTGAATCCCTAATTATCACACGTGGTCACAACAAGGCAGAAATGCAAACCAGTCTACTGAGGCCATCTTCTGGTCAAATGTAGTATAGCAAACATAAACTGATGAGAAAAATCTTATAAGAATAATTTATTTTTTGCTCACTTTAGTTTAAGGTGAGAGAAGTTGAAGAGCTAGAGAAATGTGATGCAGGGAGGGGGCAAAGGTTAAGAATGTCAGCTGCTAAAAGATATGTGTTTGTTTGGGATATGTGTGTGTGGGAATGTGTGTTTGCGTGTCAGTGGGGTGTGGACGTGTGTGGACGTCTGGTAACATACAGGGCTGTGCTGCATTCCTGCAGGTCACAAGACATACATAAAGCAAACCCAGACCATAAAAAGAGCTTGCATAGGGACACCCCTTCTGCACGTTATGTTTTGAGGAGTGACTTCATTGGCCCTGTGCCTTCCTTTGTTAGTTCACCCCATGTCCCACCCCTTTTATCCTATTCACTTTGGGGTTTGCTGTGGCTGCTCAGCTCAGAGGGGTAACGGTAAACATTGTCTGCAGTTTGAAATGAAATCCCCTCCCACTTATCCTCCCTCCATTCCTCCTCCTCCTCTTCCAAACTTTAATTTCCCTCCTTCCCAGTCTCCATCTTCTGCACTCATGAAATCACTGCAAGACAGACCTCCTCCTACAAAGCAAATCACTGAGCTTTGAGGGATTTATGGCTCCCATTTTCAAAGCTCCATAAATCCTGAATTAAAACATGCACATGTTTGTGACTCTGCTTAACAGCTCGTTATAACAGAATAGCCAAACTAAACTGAGACAATTCTGTTATTCTTTCTACATAAAAAATAATATTTATTTCGGGTTACAAAGTGTGCTCATGTCTTTTTCTCTGTCCTCGTGCCTTAAGTCAAAAATTAACAATGACTCTTTTGAGATCCCGTGTCAATTATTAATTTATGACAAAGAAACCCTTGTCCTATAAATGGCAGCCACAGCTGGCGAGTTGCTCTTTTATGACTTCCTGTCTGAAGCTCTCCTTAGATTGTTACAAATAGTCCATCTCTGATAAGTTTTAAAACTTATGGACCTTAGAAACAAGGAAAAGCAAATAAAGCTATTACATTTTGAAAATGTGCAGTTTTAACATCAAAATAGACAATATTGCTTGCTTTCATTTTATTTAGAGCTCAAGCCCTTTTTTGGGCTTCCTAAGTCTACATATTTTTCATAAACTGCTTAAGGAATAAACTGATTAGATAAAACACCCCTGTTTTAAAAATGTAAGTAAAAAAAAACAACAAAGCACATGTTTTTTTTTTTACAAATGTATTTAAACTGAACACACCTATGTTATTCTTCAGTAACCTACCCGCAGGATTGATGCTGACAGGATTTCAAAGCTTCAGCTTTTCTGCAGGTCTCTGGCCAAAAAAACATTGTAACCTGATAGTTATAAGTGTTGGAGCCTTTGGTTAATATCACATATGAAGCAAAGGCAAAGCCAGCATAGTAAAGTTTAAAGCAAAGGAAAAAGCCTAGGCCTAAATTACCAACATGGGTCCTTACAGAACTGAACTGTCTCTGCTCCACATGTGTACAAAAACAAGCACATGGCAGCAATTTTATACATACTGGGGAAATGCTGTGACTTTTTCTCAGTAAAATAGTTTCAAATTTAGAAGTACAGTGTAATATTTGGTTCACAGCCAAGCACGATGTAGTTACATTAAGTCAAGGTGTTATAAGGTGCACATAAAACACAAGCAATGTTCATTTCTTAAAAAATGTCAGCCTTACTCAAGAACACTTGAAAAAGCAACTTTTTTTCATCCTGGAGTTTAAATTCAGTTGATCCAAGTTTTTGCAACTTTTCTTATATTCCGATGAGAATTTCCCTCTGCATTAAACCTTTCCCTTAGAGATCAGTGGGCTGCCACTGTGGGCCAGTGAGGCAAAGGGACCCAGATTAGCAGCTCTGCTCTAACCACTGGTTCACCAACGTTAACAATGGTCATGCACCAATCAGCCACTAATAGGAATCAGCCAGTTTTCCTTTGATCAGCTCAGATCTATACTTGGCAGGCAAATATGAATAAAATACGACTTTTTCCTGTTCATTAAATGCATCAAAGCCCCCTTTTCTTCTGGTCTTTATGACCATAAAAGAACAGCATGCTCACATACCTGTTCAGAAACTAGAGCACATTTTTAATGGTAAACATATGAAACTTTAGAATTGCAGGATTATTAAAATAAACCTATTTTTCATGCATTTTAGTACCTACAAACAAAATTGAAATATTTTAGTCAGAAAAATGAATATATATATAAACAAATGAAAAATCTTTTGAATTACTGAGCACACTTAAAATCTCACTGAATTTCCCAAACACCATTGGGGTTTTGTGGCATGTATTCAGAGCTGCAAAAAGGAACATTTTAAAATAGCATTTTAATACAAGTTTTTGGGGATGTTAGCATTTTTTACATCTCATCCCTACTGGATAAAGGCTTGAGGTGTTGGCAAACTCTAAGCAGACTAGGTTTTTGTTAACAACATGTAAATGAGAACTGATTGCATGTCCCAAGCTTTCTGTGAGGTCTTGTTTGCTTTCTGCATTATCACTAATAACGTTATTCTTCCCCGATGATATAAAAAAAAATAATTATTTCAAATTATTTCTAACATATATGTTATACAACTTGAAACCAATACCAGACAAATATAATCTATGTAAATGTAAAACTGCAGTTTTCAAATTATGATTAGATTTACTAAGGGGAAAAGGCCATCCAAACATAAATTGAATGTGTAAGAAAACCCTTAACAGAAATCAAATCTGCAAATATTGACATAATTGCTCGTCCTACGCGATTTTCTGTCGAGACAGACCCAAATTTGGATTAAGTGTGAACACTATACACAACATGCCTATATGCAGTCAGTGTGACATGGAAAGAAATCGGAGATTAAAACATTGTATAGTGTCACCCGGCCTTAAAGGTGCTTTAGGAGATCTTGGAAAAATGGTTCCAGCAAGCTATATTTTTGAACATACACAACCATGCCTCTCCCTTCAGGCCACTACCTGAAACCACGCCTTCAAAACACGAACGCGCATGCTGTCTGCAGTGTGTCTAGAGCAGCAGGAACAGCGCATCTGAGCAGCTGAAGCAGCGCATCGCTGATCTCGGAGCTGGCAGGGAGACAGGCAGCACTGATGATGCAGTACACTATGATCACTCCTCTGAAACAGTTTATTAACGCCTAATTTAACTTAAAATGCAGAAATCTGCAGGCAAAACATTTTTTGCTTTTATTATCCTGTTGCCTGCAGTTTTGGATTATGTAAAATGAAAAAGGGCGATTGGGCCAGAGGTTGCTGATGAAAGGGATTCCTAGCGACAGCGCACCGCCAGTGTACGGGGGTCTGAGCGGCTCTGACAGAAATTATTTTTAAAGGCAGGATGGTAATCTGGATGAACTGACTGCATTGAAGATGTTTTCAGGTGAACTTTCTCACTTCAATATATTTTCAAACTACTTTACCCACTGATCAGAGCAAATATGGCTGCCATTGTTACAGGCAAAGAAAGGATAGGGTAGCTTCGCCCGACGCGCAACAGACTCACTTTTTCCACAGCGCAGCCAGAGCAGCAGAGATGCTTCAGCCGCGCATCAGAACGAAACTTCTACAGGCATCAAAAATTAAGCAGCACACTCGTTTTTGCTGCTCTTGCTGCTTTAGGTGTAAACGTTGCATAACAATGGCTAGTTTCCAGCCATGGCGTCGTGCACAAGCATTGGCGGGTCGATTAGTTCATATGTAACGGTACGTGCACAGGGGGGAGGGACACCATGATTGACATGTCATGGAACCATTGCTGTACAATGGACCGTCTTTTGTGATTAGTTGGGTTTATTCCTTGATTTCTCACTATAGCAGGTACAATTTATTTTAGTTTCACTTCCAGACCTTAATTTCATTAGTTGCTAAGTGGCTGTGGGGAGATCTTTAAAACACATGGTAAAAAATGCGTCAGAATAGATCTCCTACTGCACCTTTAACTGTCAGTGGGCTTATTTTGGTTGGCGGAGCTGCATGACGTCTGTTGAGTCTCTGTCAGCTCCATTAATTATCTGACGAAACCCCAATGCTGTTACTTTCTGGCTGTTTATTTGTAGCATTCACAGAAAAAGCCTTGTTTTAATAAGAAGAAATGGCTATTCCACCGAGGCTGCATTAAGCTAAACCAACAGCTGCATCTCTAAAATCAAATTAAAACTCTCGGTTTCTGTAAAAATAGTCTTGGTGTGTTGAGATTATTTTTAAACTGCTTAAACAGAAGAATTACATTTTTTAATTCTTGGAGCATGAACATACATTCTGAAACCGACTTCACCATCATAGCCTATAAGACATCAGACCTGGAAGTTTAATTTCAAAGTGTATTTGCTCTCTCTTAACTTGCTATGAACATATCTTTGAAGTCTATTTCCAAATGTGCTGCGTGCACTGCATATCAATTTTTTTCTGCATTCTTAAACCCTAACTATGTTTTTATAGCACAATTTCCAAAACTATTTATGCTTGTACCAAAACCGTACACTGAGTTTGCAAAACTAAAAGGACAAACACTGCTTTGCACTCAGTTTGCAATTTTGTAACACACTTTTCAAAAACTGTAGGTACAATCCACTCTTTTTGCAAAACTTTGAACACAACTCATTGCTTTACACTCAATTTCCAAATAATCATTACACTCCTAGCAAACTATACACATATATGGCTATTATTTACACTATTTTGCCAACTGCCTGGCACATTGTCACAAGTTTAAACCTTTTTTTATATCATAAGTTCACATTGCAATCAGTCCAAGCACAATAAATAAGCCACAGGCGAGCTGTCAGTGTGGAGTACAATGGGTGGAGCAAAAAGAGTTAAGGCCAATTTATGCTTTTGACGCATAGCCTCTGCAACCGTCAAACGTGTCTCCGTTGTCGGGCACCTCAAAAAAATCCTGACTAAGCGTCAGCAGCAGTTTGTCGCAGTGAGCTTGATGCAGACATTCTTGATTTATGCTCAATTTTGAAGAGTTGTCTGCGCTATATGCTGTGGGTCTAGATACTGCTGAGGCGGTGAGAAAGTGGGGGCGAGTTTTTCCGACAACGGTGGGACATGAGGGTGAAAAATAACAAGGATTCAGGTGGAAAAAGGCTCCCAGCATTCTTGCGCACCTCGCTGTTCTAGCTGGTCCATCTTCACGAGTTGTTTTCCGCAATTTCAAAACAAACAAAAGAAGCCGGCCTCCTGTTTGCAGCACTGTCTGCGTTCACCTACAATTTGGGGAGGTGCAGCAGAGTGTCTGTGGAGGGGGCGGAGATGTCTTTTTGTTCACTGCGACACCTACGCAGATGACCTGGTTTCAAAGTATAACTCAGACGGTCGCAAACCCGCGCAGACCTCAAGCGGAAGTGCACAGACAAAAAGCAGCTGTGATTGATCCTTGGTATGCTTTTCCTGTGTGTTCGGTGGTGCTTCTCGATTCGGTGCGATCCGCCGAAGTTCTTGCAAGTTCTCTAATAGGCTCCCCCTTGCGCTTTTGCAGAAGCATACCAGCAAAACTGGTTCGCGACATTTGATGTGTGCGGATGCAGAAGTATAATCTGCCCTTAAGACTTAAGGCTGATTTATACTTCGAAACAACTAGTCGCTGGGACCTTTTTTCCACCTGGATCCCAGCTATTTTTTTGCCCTCATGTCCCTCCATTGTCGGACAAACTTGCCCCCACTTCTTCACTGCCTCGGCCGTTTCTAGATTCACAGGGTATAGCGCAAACCACGCTTCAAAATTGAGAATAAAATGAAAATGTCTGCGTCAAGCTCACTGCGACACACTGCTGCAGGGAGTATGACCAGCCCTTTAGAGGAGTACAAGGAAGAGGATGTGGAGGTGAAGAAGAGGGAGGAAGAGGAGACCAATGTTGGTGCAATGTTGCAATGTTAGTCTCCATAGGACTGCTTTGGTCAGCAACCGGTTTACAGATCAACCCATCCTTCAGCCCCCTTAACCTCCCACCATACTCTCCATTCTTGAATCAGATTGAAGAGTCTCTCTGCCTGGCGCTGGAGGATCTATAACTGTAATCCCCATCAACCAACAGCCCTTTTAAAGGCAATGGAGGACGCATTTCGGGATATTGACCAGGCGTCATGTCAGGCCTGAATATGCAGAGGGGGTGAACAAAGAATTTGTGAATTTTGTGATCCCTGTGTGTGTTGTATACACATTGATTTCTTATGGTTTCTTGTGTGTCTTGTGTTAACTGCTTGATAAAAAAAAAATAACATAATTTTTACAAAGGTTTTAAGAGTTACTACAATGTTTTGCTGATTCTGAAAAAAAAAAAAAAGTTTACTTATTTGTGTGTAGATTTTTTCAATAATAGCCATTAGTTACAAAAATTGTGCAATCAGAAAACGCTGTAATAGCCTTATATGTATATAGTTTTTCTAGGAATACGTTGATCATTTGGAAATTGAGGGTGAAGCAGTTGCTTGTGTTTACAGTTCCTCAAAAAGAGTGTTGTGCAAAGCAATGTTTTTGCTTTTAGCTTTGCAAACTTAGTGAATGGCTTTGCAATAAGTATTAATAGTTTTAGATATTGTGCTATATAAATCACTTTTAGGGTTTAAGCATTCAGAAAAAAAAATGCTACTAAGGTCAGATATTGGTATAATCCCTGTTTTTATCAGGTCTTCAGAGGTGACTTCCTACTCTCCATCTGCCTTTATTTTTTTTTATAAAATAAGTACAGCAAGCTCCTGCTTGTGCCAATAATTCACGCTAGCTTCTTGCTTTTCTAGCCATATTGGGGTCTGGATTGCAATCTTCTTGTCAGAGCTCTCCAAGTCTGACCAAGATTTTTATCTTATGGGAAAGTAAGAATAATAAAATGCAAAGTGCTGTTAAACCTGTATTCACCCACTCGCTACTGAATAGCTGAATGCTATATATCTTCAGTGGTTCACCTTATGTAACACCTAAGTGCTCATTGGAATTCTTTTATAATAAGTATATTTAAGTGATTCTTGCTTCAAAAACGTTTCTTTTTCAGCTTAAGGATTTGGCAGCAAAAGAGCTACAACGTTTATGCTGTTTTGTGGAGGTATTAAGGGCAAACCTTTTTAAATTAATTGTATTTAATTACTTGGAACATTTTCATTATGAATGACCTTTAAGGTCAAGCCTGTCTGTCTGTCTGTCTATGTATCTACAGTCATATGAAAAAGTTTGGACTCCCCTATTAATCTTTATTATTTTTATTCCTAAATATTTGGGTGTTTGCAAAAGCTATTTCAGTTTGATATATCTAATAAACAATGGACACAGTAATATCTCAGTATTGAATTGAGGTTTATGGACTAACAGAAAAGGTGCAATATGCATTAAAACAAGATTTGACAGGTGCAATAATATGGGCACCTCAGCAAAAAAGAGACATTAATGTTTAGTAGATCCTCCTTTTGCAAAAAACAACAGCCTTTAGTAGCTTCCTGTAGCTTTTAATGAGTTCCTGTATCCTGGATGAAGGGATTTTTGACAGTTCTTTGCAAAATTATTCCAGTTCAGTTAAGTTAGATGAATGCCTGAGTAGATTTTGAGCAGTGTTTTGGATCATTGTCTTGCTAAAATATTAATCTCTGGCATAACTTTAACTTCGTAACTGATTCTTGAACATTAGTCTCAAGAATCGGCTGATTTTGAATGGAATCCATGCGACCCTCAACTTTAACAAGATTCCCAGTGCCAGCATTGGCAACGCAGTCCCAAAGCATGATGGATTCTCCACCAAATTTTACAATTGTTAGCAAGTGTTTTTCTTGGAACGCTGTGTTTTTTTTGCCGCCACTCATAACGCCTTTTTATGACCAAAATGTCTGTCTGTCTGTCTGTCTGTCTGTCTGTCTGTCTGTCTGTCTGTCTGTCTGTCTGTCTGTCTGTCTAAATGTTGGCTCTATTTGGGGGTTAATATCTCTTGCTGTAGTTCGTTGGACTTAAAAACCCTGGAAAAGTCTTTGTAACCCTTTAGGGAACATATGAATACATTTTTATTTATTTATTTAAATTTAATTAATTAAATTTTTATATACATTTTTATATAGACCAAGACATGATTTTTTGATTTTCGTGATCTTGCCCTAATTGATTTAGTCACAGAAGCTTTCTTTATGTGATGTCTTAATGCTACAGGTAAGTCAGTTATCAGTGCAAAAGAAACAAACAGAAAAAGTAAAAATCTGGGAAAAAAAAGATCAAATAAAAAATTACCATTATGATTTTTAATACTAACAAAGAGAAATTATTCAAAAGAACTTACAAAGCAGAAATGGTTAACTAACCATCTAATGTGTTACAAGTTTGACTGGAATAGGCACATCGGTGCTTTTTTTCTTAAGGATTTTAGCTGAGCTCATCTTAAATCACAGCCAGGAGCCAATTGCCCACCTAAACACCCTGCTGTTTGAGCAGCATCTTGATAAAGGGCTCATTTAAAAGAAACAGGAGAACTAGGAGGAAATACGATGACGGGGGGAAGGCCGGGGCCAAAAAAAGGGGTCATGGGCATCAGGGTTGGTATTAAATTACATTACTGTTTCCTTAAGAATGTAGCGCAACTCTTTTGGTACTGTTTACTACTCTGCATTTGCTGTTGGTTTCTTTCTAGAAAAGGGCGGGTATTTTCTTTTACAACTCATTTAGCATACCTTCACCAGTGGTTCCAGATGTGTAATTTATAGGGAGCATGAGAAGTGCAAGCACAATGGTGAACAAAGGCAAAGCTGAGATCCTCCGGTTTCAGTGGGCTGCTTTCAGGAGTCTGTAGAAGTGTGAAGGGTTTAAGGGGATCCTGTGGTGTCCGAACAAATGCCGTTGTTGATTGATGGCCCTGCTGAGGGACTGGGGGGGGCATCAGGCTACTGAAATGGATTAATACTATTAGCATAAGAGTGGATTCCACCTTTGTTTCGATTCTGATATTCTATGCTACGGTCTGTTTCCATAAGCCTATTAAGGAGCTGAATGTCACAGCTTATTGTCTGCTATCACCTATTATTGTGCGATGGATTACAGCTCACATCATATCCCAGCCTGCGTAAGGAAAGAAACAAGAAGCAGTGCTCAGCACACATTTTCTGTCACTTACTTTTGGACGACTGAGGCGCTGGAAATTCACCCACCAAGCAAAAAATTGGTTGAAAAGACATTTTAAGGAAAACATTATTAGGTCCAAACGATGTCATACATTTGATTGAAAAGTGAAAGGGGAAAAGCTGTAATTTTAAGATAATTGAAAAGACGTTGAAAGCCGGGTTTGCAACGTGTTTTCAACTTCTAATATTGGATCAAAGTGGGACAAAATCAGACTGACCAAACACAGCCCAATTTTCAACAAGGGTATTTTTTTTTAAATAAATCGAGATTATGACGGACCGACCAGACCGACCAGATCTAGCCCAAAAACTAATGTCTAAATGATGTGTGGTGTTTGGGGGGGACAATTTCATGTAAACCTAAAAAGGGAAAGTAATGCAAAGCACGAAAATATTTTTAAATAAGAAACACCCAAGGAAGAACTTATGTTCTTTCTTTCCATTTTCATTGCTTCTTTTTTTCATAAAAAGGGTGGTGGCATAGAGGAAGGGTTAACGTAAACCAGTGGAATAAGGGGGTGTAGGGCTGGGTCTTTGTAAGAGAGGAAAGAGGGGGGGTGGCTATATAATAACTGACAGAACACAAGTGGTGCTTTATCCAGTCTTTCCCTCCCTGGGTAAGAGGAAACCCTAAACTGCTCTGGCCCTTTTCCTTGTGCTCTTTCTTCCCTCTCTATTCTCTCACTACCGCGTGAGTGCACTCAGGAAGAGAATGGCAGCATCATCTGGACAGAGAAAAAACAGGCCGTCCCAAATGTTGGCTTTAGCTCTGCTTCTCATCACCCAGCTTTTGAGCGGTAAGTAAAAATAACCGGTTCCAAGATGGTCAGCTCTGAGGGATTGAATAGCCATGCTTTAGGAGAGGGGGGCTTGGAATGGGTGGGGCTGGAATGGAGTAGTGTTTGTTTATATGGTCAGTTCAACTCAAGTTTTAACCCTACAACTATTCCACTCTCTGAAATCTGAGACTCTCTCAACAGATCATTTAGGGAAAAAAATAAAATAAAATTCAATCTTTGGTTTTGAAAGAAAAAGATTTACTATGAATTTCAAATTTTCATTTCTTTACAAATTATTTTATAGTAGTATTACCATTAATGGTTGTTTTAAAAATGTGGATCTACAATGTATTGTTTGCTAACTCACTAAATGTTTTATGATTAGATATGTACAATTCTTTCCTGCCCGTTTGCAATTTTTTTTTTTTTATTAAACTGTTTTCTCATGACCTTCAAAGAAGTTGGAGGAATGTGTTTATATTTAGCTGGAAGGAATATGAGGCTGGCCGATGCATGCGAGAGAGAAGGGCGTGGAGCCTGGGTGTTAACGTTCATCTTGAATGTGCCTGACTGATGCAGAAGGAGTTTTAGGAACAAAAAGGATGCACACAAAGAAGACCTGGCTTACATAAATATGCATATTGTTTATGCATAATTCATTTTAAAGGAACAAATATCTATTATGAAAATAATAGAAATGATAGTATATGTTTGTAAAGTTAATGATTAAAAGTCATTTATATTTAATAAAAGTGTGATCAATATGTGGTCTATCAGAAAATTGGAAAAATAACTTAATTTGAAGAGAACTAAAAATAACCACAAACTCTCAAAAAAGTTATTAAACTATCAGACTTATACTTTTAATATAAAGCAAAATGTAAATATGTCATTACATACGGCCACCGCTCTGCTCTTTAAATTGCCTCCAATGGCAGAAGATCAAAAAGTCTGACTGCATAATGGATTCAAAGACCCGATATATTACCTGAAGCTTATGATGTCCACAAAGTCATTATAAAAGTAAGGAAATATAGAAAAACAAAAATGTAGTGTTTAAATGAGGTGCAATTACAATATAGTTTGCAGCACTCTGTTGTGGCTGGAAATAAAAACATATCGGTCTCCCTAATTCAATCCTCCTGTCTTTTTCATGGAGGGTAGGCTGCAATAATGAGATCATCAACCAAGAGAGGCAGCTGTGTTCGATTTGTATAATGAAGCAGCACGGATACAATTACAACCTAAAGATTCATAATCAGCTGCAGAAAAACTTTTATATTTCTGATCAAATACATATTTAAAAAAATCTTGAATAGCACTACAGTTCATGTAGTTCCAACTATGTGACACGCCCCATCTGCATCAAATGTGTGGGAAAAATGCTGAGGGAGAGAATGTGAGATGTTAGGGCAAAGTATCAGTTTCCTTTAACTGAACATACCACAGGCTTCCCTCAATAGACACCAAGAAGCTATGAAAAGAGACAAGCAAATTATGTTCCTTAGGAAAAATGTTTTGTACAACTTTAGCAGGATTGAACCAAAGATGAAGATAAAATGGAACAAAGGGAAACTATGTTGTTCTTAGTTTAAGGTGCTGTTATGAAGTCGTTATAAACTCAAGACATAAAACAGTGAAGTACAAAACAACACAGAGCTTTAAAAAAAGTTACCTATTTGCTGCCTTTGGAAAGCAATCTTGCTTATTTTGGTTGGTTGCTGAAAGGTTGTTTTCCTTTTTCCCCTTATATCCAAAATGCTTTTTTAAATGTTTCAGAGTCCACACACTCCCAAATTTAACTAGCGGTTCTGACAATGTGATAAAGGGCAATTATGCAATTTTAACATTTTACTTTATCGACACTTAGCTTCAACTTCCTTTTGTTTTCTAACAAGCTGCTGATGCATTAAGTGAAAAATCATCTGAATCTAAAAAGAAACTGCAGCTCTAACTTAAAATAATGGATGTAACTGGTACAAAGTAATTGAATTAGGTTTGTCCAAGTTCATTTAAGTTTTCAGCTTATAAACTTAATAAGTTGGATCAACTTAATTCAATTACTTGTAACTTATTGAAGCCATTCATTTAAGTTGGATTTGCATTTTTGTTTTAGAGTGTATAAATCTCTCAGTGTATCAAAATGAATAAGCATCTTAACTCTGAGTTAGAAAATTCAACAGAAGCACAAATTAAAAACTATGACGTTCAAAGTGCTGACATTAAATTCATATTTAGGATATTTCTATCTGGAAAACTTTAGCATAAACACATGTGGACTGTACATAAACCAGCTTCTGCTCTGCCTATGCTGTGAAGTGGTTTAAGGAATTTCTCCAGTGAAGCAATGAACCCTGCCCAACCTCACTGCCAACCCCTGGGCATGTAATTATGGAAATCATTGTTTTCATAGCAGCCATTGAAGTAACAGATGTACTGAGGAATTACAGAAGAAATGTCAACAACATAGTGCTCATTCCATCGCATGAGGGAAAGAGCTCGTAATGCGCCAAGTCGAATTTCAGGTTCAAGCTGCAGAGGAGAGCACGAAAGTAGACAGAAACATCTAAAAGAAAATCTTTATTCACACCAGTGACTGTTTTTTTAGTTGCAAATAAAAATTCTTACTTTGAAATAAACTCAGTTTGTTTTCAGCAACTTCTTTGTGTTTAGTTCATTTTCTTTACGTACATTCAGCAATCCAGTATGGAAGTGACTGACTCCATAATTTCTGACCCCGCCTTCCTATATAAACACGAGTAATTGCAAAGTCTTTCTCTGGATTTTGAGACAGACACAGGTTAGATAAAAATCATTTCTGGACATAATTAGTGTGGAGCCTCTGAGCAGTCAATGCGTGACTGCAACAAAATCTCCTCACTATCTACCAGCACACACTCACACCAGACAGGCTCATTCAAAGATAATGCAGAAGGCAGTGAAACTTTAGGACTCAATTGTAAGTTTGTGTGTGTTTGAGAAGGAGAGGGGCGAGGAAGTGATACAACCCCCTCCCCCAAATTGAAAGCAGATGTCATGTTTCCTGATTGTGGCTCCTTAGAAACAGGCATCACGCTCTTGATAAAGAGCTGCAGAGGCCTCAGGGTTGGGTCGGGTGAAATCTGCAGCTGGGTAGGCGCTGGGTAAAGTCAGCTCTGGCTTTTTGGCCTGATTGAAACCATAAGATGAAGTTTGTTTCCAACCATTAAAGAAGAATAGCCTTGGTCCTTCTATTAATCGCTGTGACAGGAATGACAGGGGAGGGGCTGCGGGGGGGTTGGGTCGGCGCAGTGAGATGGTCAAGATGGCGAGGTCAGTGGTCTGTTGTTTCAAAGAGGGCAGGATTCCACAGCATGTTTAACCTCACGAAACCGTTCTCCGATGTCACATTCCTCTGCACACTCTTAAAAATAGACTCTTTAAGAAGGCTGAGGGTTTAATTTATAGAAAACAATCCTTCTTTTAGAATAAAACCCCAGACATAAAACTTAATATAGTTGGGAATATTTTGCAGGGAAAATAATAAGCTCTTTATAAAAAGTGATTAAAAATAATGATGTTAATCGTTTTTTTATGGAATGGATCTTTCTTACTTAATTAAAGAAAAAAAATACTATCATATTTTGGTGACTGTGATGATCTAGAACTGGTCCAGGGTATACCTTCTTACCCAGTGACCACCACCACCTTCAATCATCTGACTGCAATAAATCAAACTCTCTAAAATGCTCTTTGGTATGAGTATACCTATTTGCTGCTCAAAGAGAACTGTTCATCTTATTTTACCTACAAAGTCAGGTGATTTTGTGAAAGAGGGGAAATTTTGGAGGTCATCACTTTTTTCACAATGTTAGTCATAGGAGTATGAGGGTCTAAGATAGGACATAGAAATGTATGAAAAATGAATGAAAGTCTGTGATTTCCCTGTGATGGGTGTCAACCTGTGATTGGTGCACCTGCCTCTTGCTTAATAATAAAGTGAGTTTTGTAGGCGTCCTTTCTGACGCACTTTTCTAGTTTTACCTACTTATTTTCTATAGAATTTAATCAATGCTTTGTTATGCTCAATGTAAACTTTGCCTTGATTTCTTGGTAACTAATTTGACGATATGTTTGGGACGAGTATATTTTTGTGGTGACCGTTGCTCAGTAGCAACAGTAGATACTTGCATTAGTTGTAGGTTTGATTCCAGGCCTCCTTCCATGTACTTAGGTTAGAAAAGGTGACTACTGCTCTAGCCATTGGTGTCTGAATGTGTGCGTGTTTGAGAGTGACATTGGGTGAATGCGGCTATAGTAAAGTGCGTTAGGGGGCTACGAATATGACTAGAAAAGCACTTTATAAATTCATTCATTCCATTTACAGTTAGGAAAAACCTATTTATCTCCAACCTTTGAATGGACCTCATGTACTAT
This sequence comes from Cyprinodon variegatus, assembly GCF_000732505.1. Lineage (NCBI taxonomy): Eukaryota > Metazoa > Chordata > Actinopteri > Cyprinodontiformes > Cyprinodontidae > Cyprinodon > Cyprinodon variegatus. The sequence continues at coordinate 326,522 of NW_015151255.1, read as the reverse complement.
GACTAACCTCCTGGATTATTTTTTGAGACATTACTTTTATATTTCGGTGTAATATTCTTTCATAATGATTCCGTCCAATCACCTTCCACTCCCTATATCTCACAGATGAGATGGTGTTTCCCAGGTTGCCAACTGCCTCTTTTTTCCTCCAGATTAAGTCATAGTTGTGGTAACAAACTCTAGTTTTATCAGACCACAGAACATTTCTTATCTACATGTGTTTTGGTTACGATGTTGAATGTTAGCTATAAGCGAAATAAGTAAAACCTGCTGACGAACAGACTGTTTTATGGAACAGGCTGTCGTGTCGTAACCTTTGCAAGTTAGATGCAGCCATAAAGAGGAGTAGTTGCAAGGACTTTGACATGGTGGTCAGTTAATGTGTGCGGGCCATTATCACCTCACTATGCCCAATTACAGAGCACAGCTTGTTTTCTGTCCTGTAAAGAACCAGTTAGGGGCTTTGACCCTCGGTGACATCATGCACACATGGTGCAAACATTTGTCCCAGCTGATTACATCACAGTAGATAGCACTAAACGGAGGTGTAAAAGCATGTGATCCAATCGCTCAACCAAGATTCATAGGAGAACTAGATGTGTTTGTTTAGTTTAAAAACCAGGACTTCCGAAGTCACATTAAAGGTTTCCCTGCTGACCTGAGGTGGTTTGATTCAAATAATGGAGTTACTACAACGTTTTCACACTTTCCTAGACTCCGATAAAAATACATTCTGAAATGGTAATAATAGTTAATCTGAAAAGATGTAAAAGAAATCTGTGGGAATATTTCAAGGACACATTTTGAAATGTTTAGATTTTTTCAATAGTTATCATATTTTAACCATCCATCCATTAGGTGTTCTGGTTCATACAATAGATATGAACCAGAACACCTTTACCCATTTATAAAGAAAACATCTTGGTAAACTAATAAGTGATTATTTAATATAAGTGGTATTTGCCAACATTACCCAGATCAGGAAAAAGGCCAAGAAATAAAATAAACTATTTATAGAAGCGCCTAAATGCTGACCTGCATGCTTCACATACATTCTCAATGCACTGACTGGTGTTAGGATTTTAACTGCAACTCTTAGCTAGAAAATATTAAATAGATGCCTCTTCCTACTTACTGAATAAGGTAGATCATATAAAGTAGATGCAGATGTATATAGATTTTAAGATGTTGCAGACATAGAAAGCATATGCTGCAGGGAAAGTAGAGTTGTGTATTAAGCAGTGAACACACCCTGAGAGGATTTTATGGGGATATTTTTATGGGCGACTGTGTGTGTTAGCAGTTGCTATCTCTTGGCTTTATGTTACAGGGTAGTGAGGAAGGTGTGAAGCCTGAAGACCATATCTCACTTCTATAGGCACTTTGGATTAACTGTTCTGTGCCTGACTGGGATAGGGTAAGGAGAGACAGGGAGCTGGGAGGGCGAAGGGTGTGGAGCAGAGAGCTTCTTCATTCTTCCAAAGTCTGTCACATTCCTTCATCCAGAGTCCCAGGAGATGGGGGGTGCAGAGGTGGAGCATTTCCAGACCACAGCCGATATCAAGAGGAATCTGCTGGGAAAATATTTAGGAGAGCAATAAAGTCAGGGCCTGTGACAAATAAACATATGAGGTTTTGTGTGTTTAGGACAGTTGAAGTCCTGTTACATTCTCACAACTGCACAATGCCTCACAACCGGTACCTCAGCTGTTTAAAGCTTGGGTTGTTGGATTAAAATATGCGGCATGTGAATGTTCATTTCAGTGGAAACACCCTGTTCAATATTGTAGCACTTATTGAAGCAGAATTAAAAGGGTGGAGTGAAACAGATCATGCTGTCAGGCATAATAAGTCAGACTCTACTCTTTGCGTGGTGATTCATATAAGCATCTTTTTTCATTTCTGGCTGTTAGAAGGGCTTTATGTTACAAATAACGAGAGGTTGCTTCATGCAGACTCTTGTTTATTTATTTTTATTTATAAGGCCCTCAGGCTACAGGAGCATGCATGGTCTTGTGTAAATATTGGAGTTTGGTTTTATTGTTGTTTTCAGTAACAAGACATTATTATTAGAAAGACATATAGTGAAATAATGTGGGAAGGCACAAAACTCTGCCAGGGATTTGCGGATGTAAAATATGTGCAAATTCTTTTCCAGTCACTTACCACTAAATCAAAATCCACATATCGCATCGGTAATATGCCCCAAAACAACAGATTTGATCATTAATAATAATAATAGACTTAATTTGCCAAACCACTGGCTGAGGTTTACCTTCCATTCAAGTAAAATTCCCCTAGATTAAAGATTAGTGAGCAGAAACTAGAGGTTTCAGACTCAGCATTCTGGCTGTCTTAGATGTCACTTTTGTATAAGAAACCATAATTTACACTTAACCACATCACCCACTGTAAACCTTATCCATTGTAGTAAATAAACATACAGTCCACCAAGAATTCGGTAGGGATAGTAACTGTAACTCCAACAAAGAAAAGTCTTCCCTTTTCACTGCATCATAGGGAGCAACTGAAAATAAAAACTTCTGTCTCTAATAGGAAAGGAAATATCTATCATCTTATATTACATTAATTCTTTCCTTATGGTAAACTTGTAAATAGCATTATTATGTTTATTAAAACCAATGGACATTTACATTTTCTAGATTCTTCTTTGCAAAGCAGAGAAGACATTGTTCACTTTTTAATTTTTACCTCTTTTTGCCTCCAAACAAATTAATCAGGAGCTTTTTAAAATGCCTCTTGGCAAAGAAAGGGGGCTCTTTGTACCTGATGTTAAAAACACATTTTATTTTATGTGCTCTTATTGACATGTAAAGATTAATGAAAATTTCAAAGAACTATCTGAGACACAGTGCACATCTGCCATAAGAACCGCAACTCTGATGTGTTTTCTGTCAGTATAAACAGCAAAGCTGCAGAGAGTTGCTCTCAAACACAAAGGATGCCAGTAGGCCCCCTGGAGATGATGTCCTGTGTGATGATATGATGATAGGCAACATGTTTGCTCTATAGCTGTGGCACCTGTCTTTCACAATGATTTATCTAAGAAAGCAACTGGATATGTGTCAGTATGCTTTCCATATGTCTCACTTGTAAAGACCAGAAGTGATGACAGATACAGATATGTCTTTATGATGGGACTAGAGTGAATTCATGGAGAGAAGAGAAAAAAAAAACCACAATTGGGAACTTATTTTTTGTTGAAGAAACAAATACTTTCAGTGATCAAAATCATAGAAGCTGTGAAGATTAATCCATTTCTACAACTTTTTTTGGTTTGTTTTTAATGTATATATAGGAGTTCCTTGAAAGCATAATTAGGGCAAAATCTTAAGGTTATTTCCACCAAGACAACAGCTGATTTTGTCTGTTTTTTTTTTTTGTTGTTCCTGAAAAATATTCTATACTTATTTCCTTTGATTTGCTGGTCAAAATTTACATCATTAAAGAGGCATAATGGAGTTGTCTAATGATACTGCCACCTGTTGCCAAAACTCAGAACTGCAGCACTCTTCTTCTCATTCTCATAGTTCGCACTCATTTGTAAGTTTATTTATTTATTTATTTTTTCAGCATGCCTGAAGTTGCCACTGGTGTCTGAGTATTGTTGGATGTCAGGTGCTTTTGATTATCCACAACATCCATCTTGAATCTAAAGATTTGATCATTTGCCAGGTCGGACCCATTCAACATGGACGCTCATGACATCTCATCCACCGAACAGATAAAAATAAAAAGGTTATTTCAAAAATGTTTTCAGTAAAACACTTACATAATGTCTCTTTAAGTACAATAACAGTTTATATCAATTTACAAAAGACAATCAGTCAAGTTGTTACTGACCCTTTTCATCTTGCATCTCCTAAAGCCTTTTCAAGTGCAATAGGAAAATGGTTAATACACATCTTATGCTGCTTAATTGTGATTATTTGTATTCAGGTGCAAACACAATATATTTTTTCATGTGGTGCTGTGCTTAGAGCTGCAGGGACATTAAAAGTAATTAAAACCTGGTATTTTGCATGTACTGCTGCCTTGCGGCAAGAAGGTTTCGGGTTCAATTCCCGACCTGGGGTCTTTCTGCAAGGAGTTTACATGTTCTCCCTGTGCATGCCTAGGTTCTCTCTTGGTATTCCAGCTTCCTACTACAGTACAAAATAATGACTTTTAGGTTAATTGGCTTCTCTAAATTCTCCTTAGGTGTGAGTGTTTTTGAATGGTTGTTTGTCTCTGTGTTGCCCTGTGATGGACTGGTGACCTTTCCAAGGTGTACCCCGCCTTATGCCTGTTGACAGCTGAAGATAGGCACCAGCACCCCTCGCATCCTCAGAAGGGATAAAACGTGACAGAAAATGGATGGATGGATTTAACCATTAAGACTTGATGACCATCTTAGGATGAAATACTTAACACAAAGTCAGAGTGTCCCCAAATAGCTATTAGATGATTTAATCAAAACTACACTTTATTGCCAGAGATATTAGCTAACCTGCCTTAACTGACATATGACCTTAAAGGAATTCCCATTACTAATCATAGGGGCTTAATATGTCGTCAACCACTGTTGGCAGCAAGAACGGCTTCTACTCTTCTGGGAAGGCCATCCACAACGTTTAGGGGTATGTTTATGGGAATTTTTAGAGGCATATTTTTGAGGTTGCAAACTGATGCTGGACTACAAAAGTCTGGCTCTTAAATTTCATCCCAAATGTGTTCAATCGGTTTGAGATCAGGTTTCCATGCATTCATCTTCACTCTGTCATCCATGTCTCTATCGACCTTTCTTTGTGTTGTGGTGCACAGTCATGTTGGTAGAGGAAGGGGCCGTTCAAAGCTGTTCCCACAAAGATGTTGAAGCATTCAGAGTTCCCTTCGCTCAAACTAAGGGGCCAAGCCCAGCTCCTGAAAAAACAACCCCAAACCATAATACCCCATCCACGATGCATCAAAAATACTTCCAGATGGAGAAGATCATTTCGTCAGACCAGAGAAAGCATCTACTGCTCTGGACTCCAGTGGTGGCCTGCTTTACACCACTGCATCCAATGCTTTGCATTGCTCTTGGTGATGTATAGCTTGCTCGACCATGGAAACCTATTCCATGAAGTTCTCTGCTTACAGTTCTTGAGCTAACCTGAGGGCCACATAAACTTTGGAGGTGTCTAGTTATTGAATCTGCTAAAAGAGGACTTATTCACTCTATATGATTCAGCAACCGCTGACCCTGCTCTGTCAACTTATGTGGCCGAGTAGCTGTCGTTCCCAAAGACTTCCAGTTTCTTATGATACAGCTGACAATTGACTGTGGAATATTTAGGGGCTAGGAAATTTCCCGACGGTATTTGTTGCAAAGTTCCACACTGGAATTTACTGAGGTCCTGAGAGTGACCGATTCTTTTACAAATGTTTTAACGCTTAGCTGCTTGATTTTATACAACTTTGGCCCTGGCACTGATTGGAACACCTGATTACAAGTTGGATGGATTAAGCATGCTGACGTCAGTGATGTTTATTATGCTGATGTCTGCATGGTGTAGCACTAGATTTGGCAATGGACATGAATTTAATTATGTGTTTAGGTGTATGTACACCTATAAAAAAAACAATATACTATGTATATATGGTACTGTTTACTCAAATGTTCTGTGTAATCCTTTCAAAAGACAAATGATGGCTTTGCATTTTGTACATATCGTACAACAACTAATTATCAAGCAATTTAAGTAAAACTTGCTCTTCATTAACCTTCTGTAGAAACTCTTCCACAGATCTCTTCACATCATGTATGGGAGTATACGCTAATGTTTTTATGGCAATTAACATCCTACAACCAAAAAGAAGAGAAAATAAAGCAGAGGTTTACAAAATTACACAAGATTACCTTGGTTTAACATGAAATAAGGAATAACATACTGTAGTGAGAGAGTAGAGGTAATGTAATTTATGGAGGAAAGAGATCATGGGCATTTTTTGACTATGAAGTAATGTTATTTTCCTGCTAGGCAGAGTGAAGGAAAAAAAAAGGTTTGAATGCGACGGATCTGGTTCTGTTTCCTTGATCCATCAACTGCAACAGGACCTAAACAGTTCTCAGCTTTATTGACACCAGGCTTAACAGAGGAAACAGCATGAATTGGAATATTTAATAATTACTTTACCCAAGAATCCAATCTATTCCTCAGGTAACTAAATATATGGCAGCTTAAGACATTTCCCTTATAATTAAAAAAAAAAATGAGATAAAAAGAAAAAGCTGCCCGAGGACTTTGACCAGTTTTAGAATGACCGCATATTTGATAGTGAAACCTAAAACAAACAAAAAAACAAAACAGTTTTATTATTTCTATGGAGTTTTAAGTTCAACTGACTTGCAGAAAAAAATCTCAGGTCCCGAATTACTCCAGCTTAAAAGTCATGGGGTCCAAAGTGCAACCTAGGGACAAATTGATAAAAAGTTCAAGAAATTGATTGCAGTAAGTTACAACAACATAAAATTAATACCATTCGGCTATGGATATATTACTGTTCACACACTAGAATCTCACAAATACAAATATTAAAAATACCTGTTTTTTAATCATACTCTTCAATCCTGGTTACATTATATAGTACTGATTTGACTCTATTAGTTGTGAAATATTTATATGCTGTAAAACAATCTATTTGAGCACATAAAATAAAACCATGATCTTAACCACACGATCAATTACAAATGTTATACATTATCAGTTACACTTTCTCATTATTCCAAGAATGATGTAGCACAATGAATTGTTCCCAATATTTTGCAATGATATGAAATTATCTAAAAATAAGCTATTCTGTCAGAGTTTGGTGGAAGTTGTTAAGGACTCAAATGCAGTAAAGAGGAGGCAGAAATGAGTTTGCTGATTAAATGGGAAATTGTAACAGAAGCACAAATCAAACAACACTAAAAAGAAACCAAAAAAAAACAGGAGATATCAGGGAGAAACAACACACAGGGAGCAAAGCAATGAAGCAACAAGACACCTGCCCTGAGGAACTGCACAGGGAGAGTATATATGGGAGACAGAACAAAGACTGGGGTAATCAGTCTTTGGATATGGATATGGAACAGGTGTGGATAGAAGGGTGCCAAGGGAAAAGGAACCTGGCACAAGAGGAAACACAAAAATCACCACACTGCCAGAACACAATGACAAAGTCACAAAATTAAAGAGAAACTAAAAATAAAACTAAACAAAGGGCAGAACCCTGACATATTCTTTATATTATCCTAATTACAAGCTGTATTTACAAATGTGCATGCAATGATCAAGTCTCATTAAATACATTATATTTTTCCAAGTTTAAAGAATGTGACGTAGCTGTGATTTATATTTACTGTGGGTTCGTAATGAATACTTATGACCAGTTCTATGGTTGTGTATCTATGCATATTTTACATCAGGTCGATATTTCTAACAATACTGTTTGTTCTTATTTTATAGCAGGAGTGATGGCACAGGAAAATGTAAGAGGAGATGGAGTCCTGAAGACGACTGGAGCTCCTGGTAAGTCATAAGATATATTGGAAAAACAAACAATGAAAGAAAGAACGTTTGGTAGTTTCAAAAAAGGTGTTCCAAGCTGAAAATCTTGCCAAAGTGTCTCATTAGGCATGCTTCAGTTTTTTTGTAGACATATAGGGTATGTAGAGCTAACAGGACAACAGTAGAGTTGTCCTTTTAGCTTCTCTTAGAGGACCATAGCAAGGGTTGAAGTTGGAGTATAGCAGGGAGAGGATTAGCTCCCTAAAAGCTATTTGCTTTAGCTACAAAACGATGAATTTATCTCTCCAGGGCATTGATCAGTCTGTGCTTTAGGCTCAAAAATGTAAGTATATTTGTCCCTTTTTCAAAAGTGACAATAGGATGGAGAGAGGGATGGATAACTTATAAAAAAATCCAAATTTACTTGTTTATCAATCGTTAAACACTCAGCTATTTTCAAAACATATTATATAATATAAAACATATTAAACATGACAGAAGTTATGAGCTATTGGTTATAAACAGATGAAATAGGTTCCCTACATAGGCATGGAGATAGAAAGGAGAAGCACTGTTGTCCGAGGGATGGTGACGTAGAGCGGCTGCTCCCATGCATCAAAGGAAATCATAGGAAGCCAAGCCAACTTTCTTGAGGAAGGTTTTTTTGTGAAAAAGAAGGCACTGACCAAGGTTTTGAATATAAATAATATAAATTATAATATAATTTATATTCTTTACTAATTTAATATAATATAAATTATATTAAAGTAGTAAAGACAATAAAAGTTTTAAAGGGATGCAATGTACCTGTAGATGTCTCCCTTTGGAACGATTATGGATGCCACATCTTAAGGGGAGCTTAAGGCAGAGCCCAAAGAACTCTGGAAGAACAATATATAGGACTCGCATAGTAAGCACTTTCTGTGACTTTTTATGAGGTTATATTTTTATCTAAGTAAAATTTGAGATATTTTAAAAGTTTAAAGTGGTTCTTTGTAACTCTTGCACTCTGCTTTAACTATTAGCTCAATTTTAGATATAATAAATGATTTTCTAAATCAGTATTGAAGTATATAGATGTGTGGGCGGCCTTTATCAAAAACAGGCCTACGGTATGTAACTTGAGAGGGTGCGATTTGTTGCTGAATGGGTGATATGACCTAGAATGCTCTATGGCTCCCTTTAGACCAGTGGTCATTGATTAGCAGAGCGCGGTCCGGATCCGGACTCACCTGCTGGATAATCCGGATCCAACCTGATTTAAAGCATTTATAAATGACCGCATGTTGTCTGAAGGCAGCATCTATTTTCACTTGCACCGCCTCTCCTGTTTGTACGGTAAAGCCCTCCAGAGCATCCAGCACCAGGCTGCACGTGATACAAATCAGCCAATGAGCTGTTAGTCAGGGTTGCTGCTGCGAGCCACTTTTTACACACAGCACTCAAACCTGTGGCAAGCCGGGCGATGGGAAAGAAGGAGAAGACGATAAGAAAAGGTGAAAGAAATTGTGGACTGCTGGAAGAACTGCAGTGAAGTGATAGAAAAGTGAAATGGTTTGCTCAAAGATGACCCTGCACATTTTGAGTATGTTTGACTCAACCTACTGCTGTACAGCAGGATTTCCCACCATGAACATTATCATAAATAAATATCGATCCAGGCTCAAAATGATATATGCTTGAGAATGGCTTTTTCAAACCCAGGTTTAAAGCCTTGCAGGGCAGCACAAAGCCCACTGCTCTGGATGCATAAAAAAAATTTATTTTAGTGTTAAATGCTGTTTAAAGTGATGGATTATAATTAAAAATGTCTCTGGACCTTTACTGCTTGTTGATATTCTTTATTCAGACCCTACTGATTTCTAATTGGTTACCCCTGCTTTAGAGCTTATTAAGAGGTTGCTAAGCTTAATGTTGCTGTGAGGCAACAAAACTGTTTTATCATTGTAATGAACTCTCAAAGTTCTCATTCTAGTGGTCAAAAGGATCTGGCCATCAGATCCTAAACATGGAGGGAGATTCTTTCATTTTGTGGCAGTGTTGTGTTGTCAATGGCCTTCAGGGCTTCTAAACTGACAAGTTCCAATTCCATAGTGGCTTAGAGTCACATAGTGCCACTTTGGTGAAGGTGATCGACAGTAAGACTGGGAGTAAATTTCTGGCCGACTTCTCACTGCTTGAATAACAATTTCCTCTGAATTAAACCAAAAACGATGTAACCCTTAATAAGAAGGCATTGTTTCTATTCCTGTTCAGACATTAATTAGGCGTGTTCTTTCAGCAACTACAGAGCCATCTGGTCAAGTGCCTATTTACCCCACCATGGAGGAAAATGACATTTCTACAAAGACACCTGAAAGTCATGTCAGCACCTATCTTCATACAATCCAGCCCAATCCCTCAGAGGAAACAACAAATGACACATTTCAGACAAAACTGCCTGTTCAACACCCGGATACTTCAGCACCCAGTACTACCAGAGGTGACAACCTACCAGGGGTAAGATAAGCTATACTCAGATATTTCACTACAAAGAATGAGCACAAATTCTGCATATGTGGACATGTTAAATACTCTCAGTACAAACTTAAAATCCACTACCCCTACACAACAGTAACATACTGCAGTAATATGTCTACTTGTAAGAAAGAGATGTGATGAAACGTTTTGGTTTGCAGCCTCGGGACGTGACGTGTGGGAGTAAAGAGAGAGTGGAGGGAAAAAACGCTGTTCTCTTGAAACTCAAGAGATCCGGCAACTGTGTAAGTTTAAACAAACTTTTTTTAGTCTTAATTTTACATTTATTTCAAAGTGATGTTGTTTTATTAGAAGCTAAATGACATGTATATATCATCACAACCTAAAAACTGGCACATAAATGAGAATTAATGCCTAACTCGCTTTATGTTTCCTAGCTACCAAATCGTTTTATCAAACCTAAACTAAAATATTCCCCAATGGCTCAGAAGCCAGTGACCCAGGGAAGTTACCGGTATGCATGAATGTTAATTTCAAAGAGCCTGTGCAGTCCAAGAAATTTCTGTTGCATGTACTGTAAAGCTGGGGCACAGGCTGAGAAGACAGTGGGAGGGCAGCACAATGGGTGGGCCCATTGCTTCTGTAAAATATGTAATGTATAGCAGCCTGGGGGAGAAATGTGGACGTGTGTGTGTGATTGTATGTTTCTGTTTATAACAATAAATTCCTCCGTATCTCAGAATGACAGCTTTGGGGTTTGCCGCTTTTTTTTGTGGAGGTTTAAAGTTACCTCATATGCTTTCTTTTAGCTTTAGCTTTTATTTAGAATGAGGACAAAATGCATTATTTACTCTTTGAACAATGGAAACACAAGGAACAAATTCAGGAGATTTGTGCTGTTGAACAATAGATCAAACCACTGTCATTGTTCTGTAAGTAAAACAGTGATGCCCATAGCAAAACATATTTAACTCTTCAAAAAAAATAAACCTAATTGAATTTGAGAATCAGGATTTCCCAAGTTAGAGAACAGACATAAAGGAAATTGCTTTTAGATTCTAACTAAATCTGTAGCAGTATTCCTGATAGGATTCTCTGACATATGAATAAGTACACGTGTTTTTTTTCCTTTTTAAATGCAACTAGCTATGAATGTCCTGCTGGTGTGAATGATTTAAATCATTCAGACACTGTGATAAAAACACATCTGGATATAATGTGATACATTATTTGCAGGAAGACACACGGCAGGTCATTATAGATCATCTTCCGCAACTGTGTCATGAAGACTGTAAGATGGAGCTTTATCAAGAAGACAACACAGATAGCGTCCTGGTGTCTGGAAAGTATGTGGAAGGTCAGTATTCTGAATAATGATAATCACACGCCTTCAAACTTTTTCATTGCTTTAGGCGGAGATAAATCATCTCTTTCAGGAATGTTTAATATGCGTGTGTCTTTTAACAGGAAAGCTGTGTTAACACAACCTGCATTCATGCATCCCTACTTTCAGATTTCTAATAGTTATGGCTCCTTTGTTTAGATAATACTCTGAGATTAATTTAACTTTTTATTGTTTTTTTTTTAGTTTTTACTGCACTAGTGGCTCTTTTTTGGACATTAGGCCGACAAGACAGGGGTATAAGCATGTGGCAAAAGACCACTGGTCAGATTCAAACCCGCATCGAGGACTAAGGCCTCCATACATGGGTCATGTGTGCTAACCACTGCTCCACCGAAGNTTAGATAATACTCTGAGATTAATTTAACTTTTTATTGTTTTTTTTTTAGTTTTTACTGCACTAGTGGCTCTTTTTTGGACATTAGGCCGACAAGAGAGGGGGAGAGACATGTGGCAAAAGACCACTGGTCAGATTCAAACCCGCATCGAGGACTAAGGCCTCCATACATGGGTCATGTGTGCTAACCACTGCTCCACCGAAGCGTGCCCCATTAATCTGACTTCTTTATTTGTTTACATTTGCAGATGATGTGACAGAAATGGTGGACAAATTCAACAGCCTCATCGGAAAAGATAATGTAAGCTTTTTTTTTTAAAGAGATCAAATTTATTTGATGCTTTCAAAAGGACTTTATTCAGCTCATCAAGCTGAGTCATAAGTTTGTCACTATGTTTCTCCAACCTCTTCCCTGCTGAGAAGACCAACGCACAGCCAGAGAAATTACACATTTCTAACCAAAGCCGTAAATTACACCATTTGTCATGAAGGATCTATAATGGAGGAGTCACTCTAATTGACTCAATGAGCTAAATGCTGGTTGATTTAGGATCAAATTTGTAACACATTAAGGAGAAGGAAAAACGCTCCCCTTAGTCTGGGAATGCTCTCTGAGGCATCACATTGCCACACTGACGGCTGGTGTTAAAAACTAAAAGCCCCAAAACAAACAACATGTCAGCAGCAAAACATTTTACTTCCACCTTAGGACCAGTTTTTAGTCACATCCATCAGTGTCTTTTCTTTTAACATCCCAAGCTTTTCCGCATTACTTGTTTATGAATAAATGTAATCCTTGCATAATCATAACAGTTCACCTGTATTTAGATATAATCAAACCCAGGAAGGAGTGCATACTGGTTGCAGTAGTAATATTAATGGATCAAAAATACTTTTGTCTGCTTTATAGAGAAGCTACTAGTAATTATTTGAATATATATTTACATTTGAACCACGTGATTACACACGGAATCAATGGAAGGACAAGGAACCTTTTTACTCTAAAGTCTGACAATAATTTTTACTGTAATAAACTGATTCATTTTCTAATTTGAACTTAAACTTTACATTTTTAATGTTTACAGGCTTTTCCTAAGTAGATGATATATTAAATATTGTATGACTTGCATCATGCAATTTCAATCAAGCACACAGAACACATTTCCTTTTTGATTAGTTTGATAAATGGATGACTTCATGCTTGTAAATTACCGGTATTGTTTGAATGAATAATTAGGCACTTTCTGCCACCTGGGGAATTTCACCAAGAATCTTGGGGGGTCTATAGTTCTAGCTTTGGTATCTGGTCAAAATTGTGTTAATTTCTCCTTGTGATCTGATACAGGGAAGCCGCTTGAGGTGTTACCCCAAAGCCCTCTCAGAAATCTACCTGCATTTAACTACAATGATACACTCAGTCATAGCATGACCACCTGAGCTTTACCAAAATGTTTAAAGGCACAGTAATATACGTGTTTTATAAATATATAAGTTTGAACAGAGATAGACCAAAGAAAACTGCATAAAAGTTATATATTACTAAATATTCTTGCACTAACTAATAATCTCATCTGAACCTAAACTGACTGATTTTAAACTGTAGGAAACAAGGAATGTTAGAATCAAAGCGTAATATTTAAGCTTTATAGACTAAAACACCCAGCAATATTTATATATTTTTCACGATTCTGATCATTACAAGTTAAAGTGGAAAAAGTTATTTTAATTTCAAACTGAAAAAAAATATGAATCTCTAAAATCAATTATTCTATTATTAGAACAATTAGTAATAGCCATTAATAAATAACATTGTCAGTCAATGGTGTTCAAATCAACAAAAAAAATTTGAACAAAACAACAAAAAGTTGACGACCTAAATAATTAGGTGATGGTCTAGTGGTTAGAGCAGTGCGCTTTTGCTCTGAGAAGGTTGCAAGTACCTGGTTCAAACCCCACAGCCTGCACTCTGGGTTCCTGAGCAAAGACTTTCACCCGACACTGCTCCCTGAGTGCCGCACAATGGCAGCCCGCTGCTCCCCAAGGGGATGGGTTAAAATGCAGGGATAAAATTTTGGGTAGGAAGGGTAGGAATTATTAGGAGCTAAAGTTACAGTGCACAGCAATACCTTTTGGGTGAGCAAACGTATTTAGCAATGAACAAAGGCAGGGTTACTGGTTTTTGGTGGTTATCGACAGCCCTTTTTAAGGTGGATTAACGATCTAGCTTTGGCATAATAGCAGTTGGATCTGTCTGAGGTTGCTAGAGGATAAACAGGGATGCTTTTACAGTTAATAAATTCATTAATATCCTGTTGATTACAACAGATAGAGAATGCAAAAAAAAAAAAAAAAACTAGTGATTCAACAGTACTTTCACAGAGTGTGAAACACATAAAATCTTACATGAATTTAGCACAGCCATCACAGAAAATGGAGAAAATGTTTAATAATGGATAAGAGAACTTTTCAAATGTCTGAACTTGAAGACATGTTAAGCTTAATGTGTCATCATGGAGAGAGGAGTCCGCCCCTCCTGGCTCTCTGGTTGTATTTCAATCTAGAGATGAACTCTAAACTGGGACTTTAGGGAGCAATCGGATGACGGCTTGGTGAAAAATAATTTAGATTGATAGCTGATTGGAGAAGTGAAAGTTAATCAATATATACACCTGGTAATGTTTTCTCTTTTGGCTTCACAGGGACTGTGATGACAGTAGAAAATAATATCACTTCAGCCAGAAAAGTCATTCCCTCATCTCAGAAATTGTTTTAAAGTTTTCTATATTTTCTAATTTCTTTTTAAAATTTTCTATCTCAGAGAAACTTTTATTGTTTTCAATCTTAGAACCTCATAATAACCCAGCAAGACTGTATCCTTATTATAATTAGAAACCCTGGGTTGCCAAATGAGTGGACAAGGATTTGCTTTGTCTTAGTTGCAGACGTGAATTATTTTGCTAATTAAAAGGCATAGTAATTAAAAAATGCTTCTCAAGTTTAACTTAAATATTTACATTTATCACTTGATTTTTTCTGTCAGACTGATATCCAGTCAGCCACTCCTCGCTGGGGGAAGAACTCAAAGACGGTGCTGGTTTCCTTGCTGCTTGTTGGCTTGTTGCTGGCTGCACTGCTGGTCGGATTGTATTACTTTAAGACACATCGCAAGAACTCCAAAGGTGTCAGATTGGTAAGTTGTTTATTATTAATGCAGTGTTAAAAAAGCCTAAATATATCGGCGACTGCCACTGGTTTCACAACTGTTATCCTTGTCTTCTCAAAATGGGACAGATTGTATAAACGATAATGTAACATTCTGAATAAATAGTGCAAAGAAAGTGTTTATCTGAAACAAAGAGCCAAGAGGTTCAAAAATAAAAATAAAATACACATGGATGTCATTTTTCTAAAGTGATCCACTCAATTCATGACTAAAGGAGGACACGCCTGACTTTTATGTGGTTCGAATCACCATTAATTCCTTTAAGCTGGTTTTACCTTAGCTCCCTGCCAGGGATTGCACATGTTTCTGCTGTTTTTAATTTTTTTATTATGTAACGTCATCTTTTTAAACATTTACATATGGAGGCACGCCTGCAAGATTATTTTACAGGGATGTTATCAAATGGGTGGCCCAACTATTTTCATTAGGTGTAGAATAACTGAAATAGGAACCAATGCTTATATACCGAACACTTAACTAGGTTTTCATCTGTGCATAATACTGTAGGTTTACCAAGAACCGTGTTTTCAAAAGTTAAAACAACATCAAAGTAATCATAGCCAAATCCCATAAAACCCTAAAGAAAGGACTTATACACTTTCCATACACTCCTTCCTGCTATAGCTTAGAATAAATCTTTGCCAATCTAATAGAAGATCCACATTAAAGCTGTGGCTTTGTTTCCTCCTTAGGCTGAGTCTTTCCAGGTGGATGAGGAAAACCAGGCCAACACTCTGGTATCTGTGGCCCCGCTGCCTCAGGAGCCTGCTGACAAACCCACCGCCAATGGAGAGTCTCCCCCTGAAAATGGGGCGAACAGCACCCCAACCACTAATGGACACTCTGCTGCCCAGACTCCAGTGGCTGATACCGAGATGTGAATCACCCTCCCATCTGCAGTATCTCAATGTGCCAGTCACCTACTAACCTCTCCGTTAATCTGAGACAAATTCAGCTTGAATTAATCACAAACATCCGTATCTCCTCCTGCTCTTCTACTAAAATAATAAGACTCCATATGAAGAAGCAAATGTTGATCAAATGATGTCAATGCCTGTAATGTGAAAAGTTTGGGAACACTCGCCTTTGCTGATGTCAAAACCTGCCTACACTGACAGAGAGGCTGGTTATTAGAGACCTGCTCTAACTTCAGTGTTTGCAGAATTATGAAGTCCTGACAATAACGTATTGCCGATCTCTAAAAAAGAAGCAAAAAAAAGAAACATTTTTTGTACCAAATACGAAATTGTACTGCAATTAAACCATGTGATGCCTAGCAGCTGATAGAAAACAGATTCCTGTATTTTTGATAAAAGAACGCCAATTTTTTTACTGCTTATTTCATAGCATCAATTGCTGCCTTAAAAGTGAACTAAAAAGCCAAATTTAGTTTTGCTCTTGAGTTAGATAGAAGGCAGCATTTACAATCTTTTGCAGTACTAAGAAATAAACAATGTGCCAAAGTTTTAAAAATGTATAAATGTACGTTGGAAGTAGTTAGTTTCTAAGTTGTTTGTTTTGTATACACTGTTTATACAAAATGACAATAAAAGTTGTCTAAGTTGGTTTAGCCTTCTTCCTGCCGAACAACCAAACATCTGCAGCCAAGCTTTAATTAAAACTCATTGAAAGCAGGATCTAAAACGTATTTTTATGATGTAATAATGTGGTTTCCAGTATTGTACATTTTTTTAAATATTTGTTTTACAATGAAATAGATTTTTCATTTTTTTACTACTGTCTTAGGTAACTATACAGAAAATTAGCTTGTTTACAAAATAGACTGGGAGTTTTTTAGTTGCCAGGATAAGAAAGAACATCGTTGCTGTGACGTTCTTTCATGGCTCAAAGCAGGTTCAGATTTCAAAGTAGCATATTTGTTTTCTTATTTTTGTAAAACATGTTTTCTACTCCAGTGTTAAACTTTTATTTTTTATTTTTCTGTTGCTGTGTGCTCCATGTATAAATTTGCTTGCTTTCTTATTCATAAACTGTTGTTACAAACATGCAGGTGGTTCTCATCATATTTGTGCTGTGATGACTTGATAGATCAATAAAAGAAGAACATGCAACCACAAGCCTGAGAAAAAAATCTGGTTTAATATTGCTTTACTCAAAAACAGACACTAACCACAAACCCTATATCATGACCTACTTTGGAATTAGGCTTAAACCAAATCTTGATACTAAAGAGCCATAGCCAGTAGCAAATAGATTAAGCAGATTTAGGTCTCTAAAAGAGACGCAATCAGGACACAGACAGGAATATTTGCATTGATTTGTAAGGACTAATCAGCTATGGCTTCTGGTTCTACATGCAAATCCAGTTTTATTTAAAATTTGAGGCAGATCAACATGTCCGACATGATTTTTCTCTTGATATTGTTGGGTTTGATGCTGTGTATATATAGTGTGGTTTCCCTAATATAACTAATCTACCAAACAAACAATCACTGATAAAGATTTTTGTGCTGAAAATTGTATAAATAGGGTGTAAATTTAGATATACTTAAACATTTTACACACTGCAACACATTTTAATCCATTCCACATTTACATTATCAGCTTAAAAACTTTCCCATGTCCTAGTTTTAGTTTGCCTTCCAAATTTCTCTATTTTCTCAAACCCATTGAATAGAAAAAAAAAAGTTATTGAGTTTGTTTCTTACATATCCTATTAATAATTAATTGTCTGTAGTATTAGGTTTTATGTGAATACTTAATGTGACATGATTCAAATTTTGTTAAAGAAACAAACTGAAAATGCAGAACTACTGCACATTTGGTCATTTTGGACAAGAAAATACTACCTGAGTTTTTAACATTAAAACAAATTCCAAAAATTAGATTTTTTTTCATTTGATCAGATCATTCTGTTGTATAACACCAATATACAATATAATTGCCATTTAAATCATTTAAAGTATATAACTTCTCAAACCCAAACACTTTAGAGTAACTTTTCTTTATCAAATTGACTTACCATACTGTTTTACGTCACCTCAATTATGTTGTGTGAAATTCAGTCTTGCTCATTGACAAAATTCAGTAATTAGACAACAATCTTAACAGATTAAATCATGATAATCTTATGGAAATTAATAAGTCTACAGTCTAGTAAACCAACACCAAGTAATTTTTTTTTTTATTATTGAACATAAGATCTGTCTCCTCAAATAGTTTATTAGGTAATGACTTGATTTGTGATAAGGAGGATGAGAAGCAATAAACTTTTAGTTTGTTGATTGGTCCAAAGGTAATTAAAAATTACAATTCTTTTGAACATTTAAATAAACTCTTCTGTTTGCAATCCTCTATTAAACAACAAACCCTCACACTTAATTTTTAGGTCAGTTTTCAAGCTTTGATTCAGTGGCAAATTCTGACAAGATCATTATATCAGGGGGTTTATACCGACATTAAAGGGAATAGTTTAAATGCAACCTTTGATGCTATGATACACTCAACTGGACCCCGTTTCATCATTCTGCTTCATTTTATCTCTATTCTCACATTCTGCAGTATTTGTTAATTTAATCTCTAATGCTATGCTCTCTCTGGTTCTTATCTAGTAGTTTCATCTGGTCTGTTCCTGTTTGGCTGTGACTCCATCCTGGAGAGAAATATCAGCTCTGCTGCTGCCATCAACACCTTTGTTTATAGATGTTCGAGATCACCCTGTTTTTCAGAGTAGTCCTGTTTCTCTGACTGTGACTAACTATATGTGCTCTCTTTCATCTTCTGACATGGGAGTTGGAGCTCATCTGCCTTGTGTGTTTCCTGGATGGCGCCGCCTGCGGACCTGGCTGACAGTTGCCATTTGTATCTCTGCTTCTTGAAATATATGTCTTCTTCTGTCTTCTTGAACCCCAGTCGGTCTCTGCAGATGGCCGCTCACACTGAGCCTGGTTCTGCTGGAGGTATCTTCTTGTTAAAAGGGAGTTTTTCCTTTCCACTCTCGCTACAAGTATGCTTATTGAGAGGGATTGCCTTTGAGTCCATGAGTCGATGCAATCAACTGGTTTTCCTTAGATAGAAAATTATGAATACAAATAAAGTGAATTGAAATGAACTGGCTTTGATCAAAATGTGCATACACCCATGTATTTCCATCTTCATATGATGGACCTTGAGCTGACATACTACAGGACCTTCTGAAAATATTTGCATATTGTGATGAAGTTCATTATTTTTCATAATGTAATGATAAAACTTGAACATTCATATATTTTAGATTCATTGCACACTGACTGAAATATTTCAGATCTTTTATTGTCTTAATATGGATGATTTTGGCATACAGCTTATGAAACCCCAAAATTCCTATCTCACAAAATTAGCATATTTCATCCGAACAATAAAAGAGTGTAATAAAGTGTTATTAATACAAAAAAGTCAACCTTCAAATAATGATGTACAGTCATGCTCTCAATACTTGGTGGGGAATCCTTTTGCAGAAATGGCTGCTTCTCTGCTGCGGGGCATGGAGGTAATAAGCCTGTGGCACTGCTGAGGTGTTATGGAGGACAGGATGCTTCGATAGCAGCCTTTAGCTCATCCAGAGTGTTTGTTCTTGTGTCTCAATTTTCTCTTCACAATATCCCACAGATTCTCTATGGGGTTCAGGTCAGGAGAGTTGGCAGGCCAATTGAGCACAGTGATACTATGTTCAGTGAATCATTTACCAGATGTTTTGGCACTGTGAGCAGGTGCCAGGTCGTGTTGAAAAATGAAATCTCAATAAAGCTTTTCAGTAGATGGAAGCATGAAGTGCTCCAAAATCTCCTGATAGCTAACTGCATTGACCCTGCCCTTGATGAAACACAGTGGACTAACAGCAGCAGCTGACAGTGACATGGCACCCCAGACCTTCACTGACTTTGGGTACTTGACACTGGACTTCTGGCATTTTGGCATTTCCTTTTCCCCAGTCTTCTACCAGACTCTGGTACCTTGATTTCCAAATGACATGCAAAACTGAGCAACAGTCCAGTGCTGCTTCTCTGTAGCCCAGGTCAGTTGCCTCTGCTGCTGTTTCTGGTTCAAAGGTGGCTTGACCTGGGGAATGCGGCACCTGTAGCCCATTTCCTGCACTTGCTTGTGTACGGTGGCTCTGGAAGTTTCTACTCCATACTCAGGCCCCGTCCACACGAAGACGAACCCTGGCCTAAACGCACAAATTTTTCACCAAACCAGCCTCTCATCCACACGAAGCCGGCGTTTCGGGGGTCTGTAAACGATCTTTTTTTTATTCAGCCTTCAGAGTGGGAAGATTCTGAAACGCCGTTTTCGCGTTTCCATCTTTACGCTCTAACCGCATATTTTCTTTTACACGCATGCGTCATAGCGTCGCCTCTAAACACGCATGCGCGACACATCACAACAACAATGGCGCCGTTGCTGCTAATGCTACTCACCCTGCTGTCGGGCTTGCAACAGAATCTTCTTCTTCTGGAATATCTCCAGGAAGAACAGAGCAATATCGACGACATAGTTCAGCACCTGAATTTGACTTAACCACGAAAATGGACCCGCAGGGCAACCATGTATAAATATTAGTGCGCATGCCCAACATTTCGTCGCTTATTTTTGCTTTGGCACCACAGCGCCACTTACAGGCCTGGCATACATTTTGCAGCGTTTTCATACATTCGTGTGGACGCTCACATTTATTTTACGTCTCCGTCTTTACGGCAAACGTTTTGGAAAATATCAGCGTTTCGTGTTCGTTTTGACTTCGTGTGGACGGGGCCTCAGTCCACAGATCCCCCAAGGTCTGGAATCAGCCCTTCACAGGGTGTCAATGATGGACTTCTGGACAGCAGTCAGGTCGGCAGTCTTACCCATGATTGGTGTTTTAAGTAATGAACCAGGCTGGGAGTTTTAAAGGCCTCAGGAATCTTTTGCAGGTATTTAGAGCTAATTTGTTGATTCAGATGATTAGTTGCATAGCTCGTTTGGGGACCTTTTTCATGATATGCTAATTTTTTGATATAGGAATTTGGGGTTTTCATGAGCTGTTTGCCAAAATCATCCGTATTAAGACAATAAAAGACCTGAAATATTTCAGTTAGTGTGCAATGAATCTAAAGCATATAAATGATTAAGTTTTTTCATTACATTATGGAAAATAATTTACTTTATCACAACATGCTAATATTTTGAGAAGGACCTGTATGTCATTGATTGTGAAGAAATAATATATTCTCAAAACCCTGTCTTATCAGACCACTTTTCTACTAACCTTCAAATTTAATTCAACAGAGTTCTCCTCCCCAAAGATAAAGTTTTACTTTAACATATTGCCAGCTTTCCACTACATGAATAAATGTTCAATGTAATGCATTTGATATAACATACTGCATATTTACACAGTTATTCTAATCATAATCAGAGCTTAACATGGATTTGAATATCATGAAACATTTGAATATAGTTTATAAAAAAAAATAACAACACAGCCAGTTCCTTTGTTTCTTGCTGCAAAGCTTGGTAGAACTGGTGGCTACAGTGATCTGAGCTACTCACGTTAGTGAAGGAAAACTGAACACAACAGTCTTGCAATGATTGTGTCCTGGATTACAAAGCAGGATATAAATATAGTTTTAAATCAAGTTGCTTCTTCCTTAATAGCGGAGATTAAGTATAATCCGAGATGCCTGTGTGAGTTGCCCACAGAGCCATGACTCTTTAAGCTATCTATTCCCCCAGTTCTGTGTAGTAATGGCTTTATTGAAATATTTAAATTAAATATGATTTATTCTATTAAAAAGTTTATCATTGCCACCATTCAAAATATTATTAATTCATCTGTAGAAAGTGAGACAGCGCTAGAAGTAAGTATAGAACCTGAAATGTGTTGGACTGCATTGATCTAGTTGAGCTATCTATGCCTAACCATCAACCTCATTAACACAACCATCAGTTTGTGAAGGGGGACAAATTAAATGGCAGCGGTCTACAATGTTCTGTAAGAAGGATGATGCTCTGAGTTACTGAGCTGACAATATTCTCTCACTATCAGATGTGAAATGCAGAGAAAGAAAACATGTCAGTAAATCACTTGAACCGTGTGGTTATCCAAACTGGGCATTTGTTAGGTCAGCCAAAAAAACTAAGACAGAGAAGAAAACAAAAAGAGGCCAAAACAATGTAATTGCATATGTGTCCGAAGTTTTCGAGACACACTGGATTTCTTTCAACTTAACACACCCAACAACACACTCAGCCAAAAACTGGTCATCCCAAAGACAGAGCACCTACACCAGAGCTGAGCTGTGTTGTTTATGCAGCCCAGTGCACTGAGCTCACCGTTCATGCTTC
This sequence comes from Cyprinodon variegatus, assembly GCF_000732505.1. Classification (NCBI taxonomy): domain Eukaryota; kingdom Metazoa; phylum Chordata; class Actinopteri; order Cyprinodontiformes; family Cyprinodontidae; genus Cyprinodon; species Cyprinodon variegatus. Next base: position 304,224 of record NW_015151255.1, on the reverse strand, counting down.
TATGTTGGAGAAACAGAACAACAACTACACAACTGTATGGCACAGCAAAGGGTAACCAACTAAAAAAGTTACACATGCAAACTCATAACGATTCAAATAGCCAAACACATTAACATCACAACAAAAGACTCCAACAGCCTAGGAGAATAATGGGTGGGTCTTTAATTTGCATCTGACTTGGATTGTGCTTATGAGAATGGACCGGTATGTTGCCTAAAACATCAGCGCTTCAACTGCAGATTGCTCTAGTGAAAGCCAACAGTCCTGAAAAAAAAACAACTCCTGGATAGGTAATAAAACAAAAAATATTTAAGACCAGTTGCCTCCTATTTAAGTCTGTTTTGTAGTTGTCATAACCTGGATGATTGAGAATTTACACAGGTATGCCTTGATATAAAACATACTATCAATTGCCACTATATAAATAACCTTACTTGATTCTAAATGTCTTTTGTCAAACACTTGGGAATTAGGAATAACATTTATTTATTTTACATTTATTTAACAACTATGTAGTTTGGAGAACCTAATATATAGTATGGGGCAAGATAACTGTCAATCTACATATTTTATTTAACTTGTAATTGTAAGTCAAAGGTGAATACATTTAAGATTTGTAATTGTTTCTTATTGTAAACTCATACATACATCTGACATCACATGTTTCATCTGTAAGGATACAAGTTTGGAAATTACAAGTACAAGTTACAAAGTTACAACTTTCAAACAACACACAATTCTGAGTACAAATCATAAATACATTTCAATTTTACAAGTAAAAATGTACAGCCCATGATGAACCTGTTACACTTCTTATCGTCTGCGGTAAGGAGTGTTGTTTGAAAGTTGTTTGCAGACCACCTTTGAATGATATAATAGGACTAAAACGGAACCACTGATTGAAACGTGAGGTCTGAGAGTCCTTTAGGTGCTTTTTGTCAAACTCCAGATGAGTAGCAATGTGCCTTTTATGAAGGAGTGGCTTCCATCTTGCCACTGCATCATACAGACCGGATTTGTGGATTGTTGCAGAGATGGTTGTTCTCTGCATCATCAGACTGAAGTTCTGCAGACCAGCAGGACAGCTTCCAAAGCCAATGTGTGGACTGGCCTGCGCCGGCTTTCTGATAGCTGGCTGTGGGTGGATGGGAGGTTGATAGAGAACCAAACCTAAATCATCAAGTTATTTGTCAACAATGGCAAAAAAAATAGAAAATAATAAATAAAAATAAATTCCACAAAAAAGCCTGAAAAATATAACTTTTCAAAATGTTGTCCAAAATACTTGGCCTGAGAAGGACAATGCGAAAATCAATTGTGTTTTACATTTAAAAAGATATCTCATATGGAATTAAAATGTATTCTTTTAAAAAGTTACTGATTATATAAAATTTCAGTAATTCTCCCAGTCCCAGGAAATGTGTTAGGAGTGTGAACATAAGTGACCTACTGGCTCCAGATGACTGATGAAGGGTTTAGTCACTCACCATATGGTTACAAGTTCAGCTGTCTTTCCATGTGAGGACACACTTGGTGTATCTGAAGCCTGACTTGTTGTTTCTGTGTGTGTGCAGTTCATGTACCCGCAGAAAATTAGGCACTGCAGTCATACTATCTAAAGTGACCTTTATCAGCCCTTACTGTTACGTTTTGACAGGCGATACACGCCTGCCATAAGCGTTCACAGCCTGTTAGGCTAAAGGCTACAACTGTAGAGGGTTCAAAGGTCAAAGCCTTATCAGTCCAGAAGCAAAAATATTAAATGTCACAATTTTTACTGGTGAGTCATCACTATCTGCACATAACATGTTAGATGGTTGGATGCATTGATGGTCAGATGGAAAGAGAGACAGAGAGAAGGCTAGATAGATGTAATATTGAGTTGTTCCACCAGTCAATTTTATCCTGCAAATCACTAATTGTGCTTTGACTCCATCTACTGGACATAACTGGCCATTGAAAACTTCAAGGTACAAATTTAGAGTTTAGTCCCCAAAATGAATAATAAAGAAGAACCTTTCTAAACATTTTTCTTTGAATGGGGCTTAATAATGGCAGTTTATGGAAATATTACTGTAAATACAGGAACAAAAAACAAACAAATGAAACAAAACAGAACAAAAATGACTGACGCTTCAAAACGGGCAAAAAACAAAACAAACAAAAACTTTCTGTAGGTTTTTACCCACATGAATATAGTTCCGAAATTCAATTAAATATCCCATTAAATATTCTTATTAAAATTGGGTAAAGGCAGCGATAAAAAAAAAGAAGATGAATGACGTCTGTAACGTTAGATACCGTAATTCATGTTTAAAAAGGGGCAGCAAGTTATCTAATAACCGTAAAAATTGTAAATAAACGCAAAGTTCATTATTTACCTGCAAAAAAAAAAGAAAAAAAAAAAAAAAAGAAAAGAAAAGAAAAGCGGACCTGATAAATACAAAAAAGAGTAGAAAATTATGTGGATATATAACTGTGGAAAAAAACATCAGAAGCAATCATTTATCTCTCTTTTTGGATTCAAGTAAAATTCATTCAAACCAAATGTAGAACTCCGTCGTCCATTCATGAATTTTTGCTGCAGTAAACACCAGGACAATAAAGGGATAAAGGGAGAAATAAAGAACATTTCGAAGCGTCTGTGTTGCACTGCCATCTGCTGTAAAAACTAAGGCATTGGACTTTCTTTCTTTCTTTCTTTTTTTTTTTTTTTTTTTTTTTTTTTTTTTTTTTAACCAAAATTAAAGCATGTTCTATAAAACATGTTGGCACCTTTATGCACAATAAAACGTCATGCTTGGCAATACAAAATGATAAAAAAACAAAACAAAAAAAAAACTGAAATAATTTGAGTAAAAGGGTTTAAATAGCCATATTTGGTTTTAATAAAGTACATCTAATTACGTCACTGCAATGATTAGGAGATAGATAGATAGATAGATAGATAGATAGATAGATAGATAGATAGATAGATAGATAGATAGATAGATAGATAGATAGATAGATAGATTCATGCTAACTAAAAGAAAAACAAATACGCAACGACTCATTTTTTTCATGCAGATGCAAAAAAAAAAAAGACTCTCAGCACGACATCTGGCCATTGCGTCAGAGGGATGTAGTTTACGGTAAATGGACGCTCATTACCATGTGATCTCAGCCGATGTTTGTAAACATGCGTCAGCCACATGTGAGTCCTTCGATGAGGAAACGCTCCGAAACCTCTCAGCCAATCAGTGAGCGGGGGAGTGTCAGGGGCGGGGTCCTTATGTTGCGCTATGGAAAATCGTTAGGGGATACAGTGAGGCAGAACATGCGCCCTGAGATTGATAATAACCAGAATAAGTCCGAAACAGGAACCAAACGCAGTCAATATTCTAGGAGGGCAGGGCCTGGGAGGTGCCGGCCGGGACAAGGGACACATTTCTCTAGCATAAATGGAGAAAGGGCTTGGACTAAACACGTAAGTTATTTGTTTTTTTTTCATGGCTAAAGCCACATAATGCTGCGTAGGTTGCGTAGAGAATACCACTATGTAATTCATAACCATCGGAGCGCCAGATGAAAGGTAAGAGTCAGAGTCTGGAGGCAAAGAGTTACTTTAAAAAATAACCAAAGTGAATAAAAGTATTGTTAGGAAAGGCGTTTATATGTAAGGGCTTCGTGGCGGAAACGGCTCTGAACACTTTTTAAATAATCCAAATGTTTCATCATCGGTATGACAACAGGTAAATGAAACTGCGTCAGCGCGAAGTCCGACAAGCCAAATGAAATCCAGTGGGAATTTCCACCGCAGTGGATGAAACTCACAATGATGGCAGGAAGGCGGACTGGTGTTCGCTCTAAAACTTGACTTTTGTCCGATTTGAGCGACTAAATTTGGATGTAAACAAAACGTGGGACGAGGAGGGATGGCGTGTCAAAGGAAGAGCTCGGAATAGGATGCTGCGCAAGAGATGGATAGTGCGTAATCCTGTAGTGGGAGAGGACGGTGTTACGCAGTACATTTTACCACAATCATTCACCATCCCGTTGCCTTCTTAATGCTCCAATCGACATTCCAGGACTCCGTCATTAAACACAAACACGCATATTCCTCAGATGCGCGTTTAAACGGCCTGGTTTCGATGTGAGACTCTGCTGCTGTTATTCAGAGGAAAAAGGAAAACAAACTCAGTGATGACGCAGCTTTATTTCAGTTTCCGTTGTCTAAAATAATTTTGCTGCGTCACACAGATCTCAGGAGTCCGAAATAGTAATCAGGCTTTTATAGTGCGCACTTGATATGTTCAAAACAAGATGTGTTTCCCTGATGTAGGGGGCGCTGTTGAGTAAAACGCTCGCAAATGATCAGTTGAAGGGATGTTGACACAGTTTAATTTCTCCCTCCTCTTCATTGTTTTCCTTTATGTTTCTTTGGATTATTTATAATAATTGATTTTTTATGACTTTATAAAGCAGATCTGGCTTCTTTAAGTTTTTTTGTTTGTTTTTTTTTTGTAGCAGAATCGCTTATTTTTAAGCGTTATGCTGTTTATTTTCCTTATTAACTTAGACCTTGAAAAGCATCCCTGCATTGCACAAAATGGGCCAGTAATCTCTGATGCAGTGTCACCGTTGTGGGTGGCACATAGGCTCTAATCTAACTTGGTGAGATCGTGACGTTGGAAGGTGTTCCTCCTGCTGCTCACCTGCCAAAAAGAAAATAGGAGGCAAAGAGCTTCATCGCTTATCAAAGAACTGGAGATGAGGAGGAGAAAGGCAGGGGAAGTTTCTTTCAAGTGGATTTGTTCAGTCATGGGGGGAATCACTGGAAGCTCATGAGTTGCAAAACCACTGGCAAATAAATGTAAAAAGAGAGGCTGAGAGAGAAAGGGGAGGGAAGAGCACCTTTAGAGCCTTAATTATGTTCACTGAATAGAAACTTGACTCCCAGAGGGAATGTTGTAATCGTAGTTTCAAAGCAAACATATGAAGGTCCATTTAAGAGGAAATAGACAAAATAAACAATGCATTGACATGTTTCCAAACTTATATATATATATTAGACTTTATATGAGGTGAGCTGCTCATGGTAAACTTAACCGTGCCACGTTTTAGATGGGCTGTTAGGATCAGTCGTCATGTTTACCAGGAGTTTCTAGGCTGACCAGTGGAACAACTGACCCAGTTTCACAAATAAAGAAACGTGACCTCAATAGTTATTTTGTCATCCTTTTTGGGGAGAGGTGCTGCCTCACAAGTCAAACAAACAGAGGCTTTCAATTTAGTTTTAGTCACAGATTTGAGGGATTTCTTTTGTTTTTTTTGGTTTGTTTTTTTCTTACCCTCAATAGAAAACCTGCAGCAAGAAAACAGCCTCTGCTTTTAGAACAAATCAGCTGATCCTTGGGGTTTAAAACGATCAAAGGCATCAAGAAGACAAAAGAGGGAGTGTGAGTCTACTGAAAAATTTGTTTTTTAGCCCGTGGCCAGCGTCACCTGTAGCTCACATAAACGATCAGAGAAGAAGATGAGCGACCCGCTGTCTCTCAAAGCGGATCCCTCCTACACTCAGATTATAGAATGGGAAGTGGCACAGGGCCGAGAGATGACAGTGCTAAAATTAAACCCGGTGCACTGTTGGCCTCGCTACATGACGGTGTATTAATAGACAAGTGTGAGGCAGCATTTGTTTGCAGGTAGACACCTTATGTGCTGCAGAACAGTTTGAAAAAAGGTGTAATGAGACTGTGATGTAACTGAAGAGGCTTCTCTATGCTCCAGTTTTTAGTGGCTTATTTTTTTATCTTTCTGTAGGCATCTCTGGGTACCTGATTGCACAGCAAGAAGCAGAATAGCTAAGTAGGATTTTATATATACATTTTTTTTACTTCTATCTTTAAAAAGGTCCTCCTTGTTTCAGAAACAAGAGACTCAGTTTTCTTTTTTTTTCCGGAGATGCCCTAAAGCAGCGAGCTTAACTCACCCTCATTATCAGGAAAAACATCAGATATTTTCCAGCAGGCAGCATAGGAGCCAAAAGATTGTGACAACGTGTAAATCAGCCACTCGGCATGTGGCAGTTATTTCCATCCATTGTGCATTGGGGTCGAATAAACAGTGTCAGGCTGTTCTGAGCGTGTCGAGGTTCTCACTTCTACAAATATTTCACAATCTGCCGCCCCTAAGGAGCAGATGATGCAATTCAGGAGGTTAAACCCCAAGATCCTTTTATGATCCAAACATTTGGTGTGTGTTTGGGTTTTTTCCAAATAGGAAGAGTCATCAGGAAGTGAGGTCTGATTGGTACTTTTTTGTCACGTTTTTATGTTTTTGTTAAGCAGTCTATTTAAAACAATATCTACACATGTGTACAGCTGAACATTTGCCAGATAAGGCTTTCAGTTTCACATCTTGTTTTAGTTTTCTCCACTGTTGTCAGGTAGTTTAAAAGCACATTACCTTCATAAGGTTGCCTCCCTCACTCCGGATAAATTAGGACCGATAATCTATAAGAGGATTAACCACCTACACTGTTTACACGTGCAGCCATGCACACAGCTCCGCCCCATGCTGTCACGCACACGTAACACAGGGTTGCACGTATGCAGGCATTCAGGGTTGATTTTACGTCACCTGCTCCATTGGGACCCAACCCAGTGGCTCACTACCAGTGACACCAAATACCAACTAACTGCTTTATGCAGAGATAGATTTGTTCATCTGATTAACAAGAAAAAGGATAGTTCACTTCTCTATAAAAAAACAAAACAAACAGAAAATGTTTAGTTTGCTTCTAATATTTCTATCTATTGAGTTTCTTTTGCTTCATTTCCATCTGGTTTCTGTTAAAAGTGAACATTCTACACAGTATGATGTTGTTCCAGATCAAACTAATGGTTGCATAAGTCTTCTTTGTTTTGATTTTTAAAGGGGCTGATGTGCCTTTAACAAGCACTGGATGGTCAGGTGACTCGGTTGAAAAAAAAAAATAAAGCAGCTTCGATGCAGTGAGGAGCCTCGGCTCGCACAGCACACAACGGTGAAAAGGCCTTGGAGTTAAAAGAACAAGGGAGCAGGAGAGAGAGGCAGAGAGACAAACGTTCTCAGAGCCCAGTGTTTCTCGACTCGTCAGAATAAACGAGAAGGAGATGGATGTAAGAGGCGCTTCGGCCTTTAAACCACAATGGCTGCCTGAGTTATTCTTGAAGCTGACACCGCAGACATGTAAATAGTGGCAGATTCTGTGGAAAGGAGGATATTTCTGGCCAAAGCAAACATTCGTAAAGCTGCGTGGCCATTATGAAATGCCTAATTTGATTACCGCTGCTAAAAATACATCCTTGACATCCAGGGCAATAGCTTCATCTGAGAAGCCATGACAATAACTAACATTTAAGAGGATATTAGGAAGTGACGAACAGACACATAAGGGTAGAAGTTCCTGTTAACAACAGCAGGATAGAAAGGAATGGAGGCTGACAGGCCAGGATGATACCATGCATTTCATGCCAGACGTAATGCCAGTGAGTGTTCATAATAACTGTCTATTGTTTCAAAATAAAAGCTTACCAGAATCAGATTCCCATTGAATGGGTGGTGATTAAAGGCACTAACAGTTTTATCTGTTTTTTTTTTCTTTTTTTACTTCTTTCAGGATCTGTTTTTTTCTAGGTTCCACTGCAGCCTGTCCTGTTTGAAACAGGAGTGGGGCTGGATGACCGAGGGTGGCCGAGGAGAGGAAACAGTGTCCCATCGCGCTCGACAAAGAAATCTGCAGGGATAATGCTGACATCCATTTTTGTTTTACATTGTGATTCACTGACTGCTTTGATCTGTGTCTCCATCTTGCCACTTTGTCTTTCCATTCTCAGAGGTTGGCCCATCTGATGCATTACCAAGCTGTTATGAGCTGAGTGTCCATTTCCTTTTTAGGTTTTAGAAACTTAGCATCATCCGCTCTCAGAGACATCTGCTCTGACTCATCTACCTTTAAACAAAGATCTCTATGCTTCTTTGGTACAGTAGATATTCTGAACCTATTTTTTCTTGTGAAAAAAAAAAACAGTTTGGTATTAATTAATTTTTTTCGTTATGTGTCATTCTTTGATAAAATTTCAGCTCTACATATAACCTTGAAGTCTGCCTGAAGGTACTGACAGAATGTTTTGCATAGTGTACTGAGAGAGAAAAAATAGTTTACTGATCAGATAAAAAAGCGATTTTTCTTTTTTTGGGGTGGGGATGGGAGGGGGGTAAATGTGATTATTATTGTACAAGCGTTCTGAACAAATGCAGAAAACAAGGACTCAACAGTTGCATAATAGAGGACAGCTAGTCCGCAAAGTGAAATGAACGTCATCTACATTTTCTAGACGAATTAAAAAACTTGTCATCTTAAAACAAAGGATAAAATCCTTGTTTCTTTCTCCAGGAGCTACTGTATGTGGTCATCAGAGTCCTCCTCCCCAGGGAACTGGTTTCAGATGGTGTCTTAGAGTCTGAAATCCCATCTAGCACCATTTGAAATCGGTGTTCTTGAGCGGGAACACACTTCACACAAGTTGATCCAGTTTAGGGTTGCAGCATATTTTGAGATATTCTATTATAGAATTTAAGTTAAGCCCACTAATGGGGTGTAAACTGGTTCATCATATGTCTCCATAAAGTGTGAGCTGCTAGATAAGAGCATAGAAATCCATTCTCTGACCCTCTAATCAAGGCTGACCGTTTTCCTCTGGTGTTCAGAGTTTCCATCATGTCTAGCACCATTTGAAATCGGTTACAATGTGGAGGGAAAATCAACGTTTTGGTGAAAGATCCACTTCGCGCCACAAGATGGCAGCATTAGATGTTAAGTCATTAACATCTAATGCTGCAGAGATGGACTCAAACTGCAGGAAAAAGGATCATGAGCAGGTGTAAAAACAAGAAGGTGTTTATTCTCACTAAGTTGCAGTGACTCAGCTATGGATAACTGTCTCTGTTTGGATTCCATTTTCAAAAATATTTAATAAAAGAGATTTTCTGGCTGTGCAGCATTTTATAATTTAAGCATGAAAAACTGATTTCTTCCCTTTAGGAGCTTGATTTCACCTTTTAACTTGGCAGTTTCATGAACTATTACACCTTACTTGGATTTCAAGAAACACAGACCTGGTATTGTTTTGTATAGTGTCTTTAGGGAAAGACCTATAAAAACAGATGGGTTAAACATTTTTCTGTGATTTTTCATCATCTGGGCTGGCTGTGGATACCTCTGTGCCTTTCCGGGATCCCCCCACCCAACCAGCCTTGCTTGCCTACAGACCTCACAAGAATATTTATTATAAAGGATAAAGGTCGATATATGTATACACGCTGGCTGTTTTACAAGCTGAAAGCAGCCTTTATGATTGAACACATATAAAAGTCATAATTTAACAATCATTTGCTGTTTATGTTTGAGCTTGTGAAACATTTCTTGTAACGTAGGATGGTGCTACTAGATCAGCAGGTAAAGGGCTTTTTATGAGTGCAGCTTTGAACTTGGCACTTTCGGAATCGGCATGTATATCTGTCAACTTGCTCACTTTCTATATAACCTATGGGGACACACCTACACACAAACTTTTGTTTATTATTTTGTTTTGTTTTTTCAGTAATCTTATCCCTTAATCCAGGCAGAACTGATGTAAACTAACCCTGTGTGTCAACTGCTTTGCTTACACATTGTCAGCTTCTACAACAACTTTTCTATAGGAAAATACTGACTTTGTGCTGTAGATTTGACTTCCTGGGCTGATTTTCTCTGTTGCTGCTTTAGTAACAGAATCCTGTTTTCTCATGAAGCCATATATTTCATTATATGAATATAAACACACCAAAAACCTGATGGTCACCCCTGTACTTCACAGTCGGGATGATGACAAATAGAAGCCGTGCATTTGACGTCTCCCTTTAAATGCATCAAATTGCTCATATAAATCTGCCTTTTTGAAGCTTACAAAACAACATGATCACTCTCTGTACTTTCCTATAGTATTTAAAGGGACATTATATTAATGAAGGTAAATATCTGCATGAATAATAATAATAAAAATACTCCATAGAAATCGTCTCATTTTTCTACCATTTAGTAAACAGTAATAGTAGTTTAGATTATTTGATTAAATCTGATGTGTGTAAACACCTGGCTTCAACTTGCAGTGATCATTTCAACTATAAAACACATTTTGGTGGCGTGAAGTAGATAATAGAGACTAAAGGTAGGTGGCACTGTTGTAGTTATTGGGTTAAGGTAGTTCACTAATAAAATTCTCCATGGGCCTTGTATGGCCTTGGAATGCTGTGACGTTGATGTCTATTTCAGAATGAAAGAGACAAAGACATAGACATGAAAACATAGTGCAAGTAAAAATCCCATTATATGATCTATGAGATTCAATGTTAATGCCTCCTATGGACCAAACAAAACTCTTGGTTCCAACCACTCATCTCTTATTCACTGGATTACTGATAGACCGAAAAAACTGAAGTCACCTGCTGCCATCTTGGTACTCCCAACTTTCACGTAGTTGCGCCACAGGTATGCCTGTAATGTAATGTAATTACTATAACAATGTAATCAATAAATGTA
>NW_015151255.1:247113-290322 GCF_000732505.1 Cyprinodon variegatus | reverse complement strand
CCGAGAATAAAAACACCGAACTTTCAGTCATTTTTGAACTAATGCAGATTGATCTGTGTTCTAGTCACCCAATTTTAATTTATATATTAGGAAACTAGAGGATGTTAGCTTTCAAATTATGTATTGCACATGTAATTTGGGCTTACAGTTCCTAAGTTATTTGCTTTTCCATTTGGGTATGAAAATTGGCGAGGACTACTCAAAATGAGGTGGATGTTAAGAGGTTAATCTGTTCTAAATAACCATATATTCCCTGAAATAAAGTTCAAATCATATTCATAAATGTATGCTCAAATTTGGAATCATATAACTGTTCAAAGACAAAGGACCACCCATCATTTCGACTATGCTTATGTTAATTTAATAATAATAAATCATTTTATGATGTTTCCATACAAGCAATGGAAAGGTCACCTCTCAGATTTTCACCTCTGAGGTTCAGCCCAAACAATACACGGCCATTATTCAAGCATATTTCTTAGTACAGATAATTTCTCATGACTTCATTCTGCCATCTGACTTTCTTCAACCTTGCTAAAAAATGATCATAGATAAAGGTTATAACATTTCAAAAAGATGGTATCTTTACTAGAGGCATCTGTTTGAGGCAATCCCACTAAACCTGAAGGAGTTGGTCTCTATATCAACCGTAAACATCACAGTTCAATGCATTCTGACTGTTCTTGGTAGACACTGAGTGAGTCACAGGGAGTGGTTTGTTTAAACATGACCTCATCATGAGGTCTCCTGATCTACCATGCTGTTAATCTGTGTTTCAGCCTGTGTTGCTGGGCTCACAGGTTGGGTCATTTTTAGGTTTGCTCTCACTTATGGGAGGGGAATTAGTACATGATTAAATTATAGACTTGCTATATTAAAATAAGTGAAATCATAACATGCTTTTGGGAAAGCAAGGATTGAGAAAGGCTGTCAGGCAGGGGCATCTGATGTAAAAACTTTACCAAGTCTGTAAGCAAGTTGTAATGACTTTCTGTACCCCTAAGCAGCCGCGTTGTAAAATTGACTAAACCAAAGACGAACAGGAGTCCATTCAATAATTCATTTCAACTTTAGTGAATAAGAAAGGTGAACAAACATAAAGTCAGAGCTGTGGAAAAAACAAAACAAAAAAAACAACAATGAAAACTCTTCCCAAAAGCAACAATTTGAGCTGCACCTTTTTTCAGAACTCCTTTTTCTTCTGTTTCTCCAGTATTATGGGATATATAGACCCTTTTACTTGAAGGGTCTTTAAATATAGTCCATTTCAAACCAGATATTAACATTCTATATGAAATTATAACTCAAAATAGCCCATATTGAATTAATATCCCATATAATAAATCATAAACAAATTTTGGTTTAATAGCATCTTCTTAACTCTCGTACTCTATATCACTAAGTGTAAGACCTAATAAAAAAGCAGAACAAAATGCTTGTAATTGTTTACAGCATTCATAGTCCTGCATGTCACTGATAGGCACAGTGGCAAAGCTGGAATATAAAAATTTGGCCGGCAGAAGATTATGTTCAATCAACTATAATACATTTCCACACATCAGATGCAGATTATTTACAATTAGATCGTAAATGGTTTATTTTCCAAAAGTAGAAGAGTAACAGCAACCCACCATTATCAAAATACTCAATTACAGATATATATTTTAACTTATAATAATTCTGAATATTAATTATTACAATCAAAGTAACTTTGAAGTCTATCAATTTCATATACATAATGTATCAATGAAAAGTTGCCAAATTTCTACAAAAAATGTGCAGACAAAATGACCAGCAGCAAGCAGCAGGCATATATTGCAAGAGAGCTATAGATTTAAACTGACGTACAAGTATCTATCACTAATGTAGGGAAATAATTTACTGCCTCTGCTTACTCACAGCAAAAGAAGACATTGATAAATATATGTTTCTCAAATTAAGAATATTTACCCTTCTTTTGATTGGTTTTGACTTGTCAAGTACATAAATCTGACAAGAGGGTAATTGTTGTAGCCAGAATTATGGGAAAGATGTGCCGTTACACGTTTAATTATGTTGGAAAATCCCAATTAACTGAAAATTTTACTTTTTCTAAGTTTAAGTTAAAAGTACTTTGATAGTTCAGAATCAATCCATTTAGGGTTAAATATTACTAATTTTCGTAGAATTTGCTTATCACTATTTCCTTTTTTTGCAATACTGCTTTCTGACCCGCTGGTGATACACTGAGTTCTTTTGTTTCCTCATCTTTTTCTAGTTGATTTCCCTGTCCAGTTCATATATGGATTTGATTTTGGCTGCTGAGCCTGGGGCTCGGGTCTGTCTGGCTCTGATTAGGATCTGATGTTTGTTTTTGTTTTGTTGTTTAATAGGTGACATCACCTGTTCTCTTCATGCTATCAGTAGTTAAAGCCCTGTTATACCACATCTGATGATGTAGTGAAACCCCTCTTTTTATTATGCTGGTGAACATTCTCAGTCATCCGGGTCATAGTCATTCCAAAAAAGTAAAAAAACCAAAAAAAACACTGGACTTTGTTTTCCAAGTTTGAAGAGGTTTCCCTTCTCATCTAGGAAGCTTTTTAAATTCTTATTGTCTGGTATTGTGTTCCAAAGTAATTTTGAGTTTTTTTATTCTGCATAAGCGTAAACCAAACATTTTAATCAATTAGATAAATCTGTTTACATTTTTTCTTTCATTTTAAAGACTTGTATTTAAATAGAATTATTGTAAAAATATTTTGTTCTATTTTGTTGTAAATAATTCCAAAATGTACTGGTAAATGTGTTTGCTTTTGACATTCTCACACTGTATATGTTTACAAATGACCATAATTGAAACTTATCCTTTAGTTTGACCATTTTTCATAAAAAAGACAAAGAAATTTAAATTAGCCTAAAAGTACAATCATATGGCTCTTCATATCAGAATAACAGAGATAAAATTTAAAAAAGGCCATGTTTGGCCAGTGTCATGAGATCCCCTAATTAAATCGTACCCACCCAGTGATATCTTCCTCTGTGATAAATATCAGAAGGAACTTGGTCAAACTGAACAACCAAACCCGCAAAGATCATAAAAAGTTCAAGAGCTTTTAAACATTGGTTCTCGTATTACTACTGTACCCATTTGAGAGTTTCCATGCTTCACATCTGTCCTTAATCGTAAGTTCATAGTTTAAACTGTTTATGTTTAAGATGACCATCCTCTCCTCTCATGAGAACATGTTTAAAAGAGAAAACCCAGGACCATCTGCTCTAAGGGCTTTCCTCCCATTTCCAGACCTTTTCTTTTTGTTTTTTTTTCAAGCCACATCCAGATCCACCCAGTCACAGACTCTTTACGGGATACTGACTGTGCAACCACCTTAATGATTCAGCGTGGACGTATGACTCACAGAAGCATTTCTTCCAGTTAGACTGGCATGCGGACTTGCCAATCTGCGTAGACTGTGTAGATGCTGCGTAATCACTTTGCTAACTGTGTGTTTGCATGTGAGTGTAGCATAAATCCTTTTGTTTTTCCTTTGTGTAAAAGTGCATCACTTCCTCTGACCACACTGTAATTCCCTCCTCCTTCCTCAAATGTTTAACCCAAAGAGGGTTAAATGTACAAGAGCATTTCCTCCTCTTTAAACTCCATTAAAAAAAAAAAATCATATTAAGAGAAATTGCCATTTCCCAGTTTTAGTTTAGAACCGCCATGTTATACTTTTTTAATGGTAAGAAAACTTTTAAACATAACAAACTATCTTTAACCCTCAAACTTTCATCAATATATGTTCATGTGACATGTCATGTCAAAACGTCCGTACTTTTCTAATTCTTAAACACTTAAAAATATAAGATAGTATGTATTATACTATGAAATAAGTTAGACACATAGTTGCTTGCCCATCACTTAGAACTACAGCAGCTCTTGTGCTTTATGAGTGTGGTTATGAGAATTTAAAAGCATTCTTTGAAGCAAGCCTTTGTTAGATCTGGTACGGATGTTTCACAATAAGGCTTAGGTTATTGTCTCTGCCACATGTCAGACAAGTTTCTTCACAAAACTGACTCATTCATTCATCAGAGAACTTGAACAGTTTGATTTTGGAACAGGTAGGCTTCATATCCGAACTGCTTCTACAGAGTTAGTAACAAAAAAATGTCCAAAATAAAGGTTTCATTGGAAAGTATCTCTTAGTATCTCCATTGTCTACACTTGCTTATCTTTGGAGGTCATTGGTGCCTCTCCCCAGTAGCCATTAGACACACAATGGACAGGTCGCCTGCACTGCAACATGGGAAAATCAATGATTTAGATAATTTTGGGAGAAAGCTGAAGCAGCCAAAGACAACCCATGCTTGTACAGGGTGAAAATGAAGAAAGACTTACATTCAAATCAGTTTATTTATATTGTGTCATTTCACAACACATGTCAACTCAAGGCACTTTACAGAGACAATTAAATCAGATCATAGATTCAAATTGGTTCTATCTAAGGAAAACCAGTTGATTGTATCAACTTGTTGACTTGAAGGCAATCTCTCACACCAAGCATGCTGGTAGGGCCAGAGGAAATGGAAAAACTCCCTTTTAAAGCCGGACTTAAACTGTGCGATTTTTTGCCCTTTTTGGGCTGACTTTCCACAAGTACGAGAATTTTTGGATTGGGCCGACTTTCAGTCTGATGGTGTGTCCTGCGTCGTGTGGTGTACAGGGAGTCACGAGGGGAGATCAGCCTCTCACGACCATCTCCCGATCAGAAATCGTAAGGTCGGGTGAGCCTCATATTCCTCTTGTACTCGTTTAGCTTCCAGATAGACGAGTGCAAGTAGGGCCATCTCACTGCAGAGCTCAGTCCCACGTGGTTTTGAAGATGTACAGTGTGAGCAGGTAAATTGCATCAGAGCGTCGGGCTGCACAGTGTGAGAACATGCATCGCGAGCTGTGAACTCACAATTTACAACAAAACCTGCGGTTTCGTCGTACAGTGTCAGCTGTAGCTGCATGCACGGATTGAAAAAATTTGCACTGTGTATGCCTGGCTTAACTAGCCATGATAAACCAGACTAAATGTCAGATTAAATTTGTAATTTAGCCTGGCCCTGATGAATGAGACATCAGAAGATTGTTGATGAGAACAATGTCTTTCGAACCATGTCTGAACCTATTGGCCAACGTTCTGACCAATGAGCACAACTGACTGTGACGTAGTAAGCGCGACAGAAAGCAGGAGGGGGAGTGTTCACAAACAGCCTTTCGGTAAAATGGTGTATACGTCCTTCTTAAAAATGTATGAGCGTAGAGCCTCTTCCTGCTCATTTTTAAACGAAAACCCCAAGTCTAATCCTTCCAAAACTGATTCCAAAGCTGAGCCAAACGAGAACTGTTCAATAGTTGTTGCCATCTTCCTTGTTGTGCTTTCTCCAGCATCACACAGCTTTGTCGTCCCACCTTCAAAATCCCGACCGCTTTGCATCCAAAAATTCAAAACACATCTCTGGGTTGTGATTGGCCTGCCAGTTCTAGGAACTGGGGCATTGATCAAGGCTAGAACAAACTTGCAGGCAAAAATGATTTTGGCCGTTGGCGGGTGGGGCTAGTTTGCTATGGCTTAAGAGGAAGAAAACTCCAGCAGAACCAGGCTCAGTGCGAGCGGCCATCTGAGAGGCCTACAGGGGTTTGAGGAGACAGAAGTAGATATACAGAAAGTAACAAAAAAATAAAAGGTAATTGTCTTTCAGCTCCACAGGTGGCCCCGACCAGGAAACACACAGCCTGGCAGGCGAGCTCCGAGCCAGCTCCTCGACCAGACTTATTGGATTTACACCTAGGACTTCTTGTAAGGTCTCTACTATCCAAACTAATCCATTTTATTACCATACAGAGAAACCAAACAAAAAAATATTAAAACAGTATTCAAATATTTGCATTGAAAAAACATTATTATAATGTTACAAATATATATATGTATATTTATACATATACAGTATGCTGTCTAAAAGAAGCAATTATTTTATGGCAGCAGTCTGCATAGCTGCTGTTCATGAGAACAATTTGAACACTTGAATTCATTGATTTTGAAGAGCTACTGACTCAACCACAGCTAGATTCTCCATTCAGCTGTGCTAAGAAAGTGAACAGTTTTGTTCACATGAAGCTAGTTCTGTGACTTGAGGCAAGTCACAGAACTAAAATATGCCTGATCAGGTCATTTTGTTGTCTAACAACAACTTTTAACGTAGTCAGCTCTGTTATTTAAGAGAAACTCAGACTGTTTCAAAGCAGTACTCAATGGTCACATGACCCATTCAGTGATGCATCCGATCGCCTCCGTTTACATAACTCAGTTTTTGTGAAGAGCAGCCTGCATGGAGCATTGATACCTGCCAAGTGCCGAATACTGACCTGAAAGGTCTTTTAAAGTGTGAGAGAATGATCCATCCCATAACATACCATCTTTATTTATGAAGTACTTTATAGTAAAAATGTCTGCAAAGTGGTGTACTGAAAGTAACAGTAAAATTAAAATAGACCAGTAAAACATAGACAAGCTAAGATAGACAAAGAGGATAGATAAAAAACTTAAAATAGTTTAAAAAAAATTGAATAAAAACAGTCAACCTCTCAGGATGTGCAAAATGTCTCAAACTTTGAAAGAGAGGAAGCCTGCCTGACGTCCAAGGGTCGATTATTCCACAGCTGTGGAGCCTTTGCAGCGAATGCACAATCTCCTCTGTTTCGATTTAGGGACAATGAGGAGCTGGTTGGAAGGTGTAAGAGAATGCAGCAGCTCACAAAGGTAGGGTGCCAAATCATAAGACTTTTAAAAACAAAGGAATTCAAACTTATCTTAAAACTTACACATACACAATGAAGGGAAATTAAAATAGGGGTAATGTGGTCCAACCTTTTTTTTCCCAGTTAAAAGTTGTGCAGCAGCATTTTGCACAACCTGCAGGGACCTGAGTTATGTCACACTAACCCCAAGATGGAGCGAGTCTAGATGTTACAAAACCATGAATAATGTTTCAAAGAGCTGCCTTGTTATAAATGGCTTTACTTTAGTCAGCTAAAGGGTAATAATGGAAGTTAATACCATTCTGCTACAATATACAACAAATCAATCTTTCAATTATTCCAGGGTATACAGTAGGAATAATATATGAAGGGAAGCCTTTTTTTTCTATTAGGTTTGCATAATTAATCAGTTAAAGAAGAAAATGACACTAAATATCCCTAAGGCTTGGAATGATTAAAAATGCTTGAACTGTGTTTTTTCCAATTTTGAGAGAACTTCCTTTGAAATGTAAAGAGGAAGCGGGGACATAAACTCCACAAAGGTTGGACTGATATTATTTTCCTGTCCTTCACAAACAGGATACAGACTTGCAAGGTTTCAGTGGTAGACAGACACTTAGTGATACATTTCTGTTTTTAATTTACAACTTGCCTTTTTTTGACAACTTGCCAGTTTTTGTAGTTTGGATAAAGAATACAGTCTATATCTAAACTGAATCCCATAGAAACCTGGTATCCTAGAGTGGGTTTTCATTATATTTATGAGTAGTAAAACTGTTGAGCAGGGCGGTTGTGGAACTGTACTCCAAACTGTGGAAACTATTTTGTAATACAAAGTAGTTATGTCAGTGGAAAAAAATAGCTGGAAATGGGAGGAAACCCTGCAAAGTTCCTGTTATCACTCCGGATTCTGTTACTCTTCACTGTGCTTCCAGAGTTTAGGGAACATTTGACTTACTGTTAGATAAAACTCTAAGCCTTATTCAACACCCTTTTCAAGATAATGACCATGGTGGTGTTAAGTACCTTAAGATTTTGCTTAAATAAGAGAAGCAATAATTTAACACTTGGTTTTAACTCAAGTAATAATAGAAAGTCTTCATTTAAAAGATTACTCAGGTTAAAGAAAAGGGTAATTTGTACTCAAGTGAGTAAATAAAGGTTGACTTGAAATGTTTGGTGAAATTTTGGTATTGTATACTTTAAAAGAAAGAAGATCAAATAACATGATTACAAAATGGAAACTTCTTTTAATGGTTTTTTTAAACATAAAGGTCTAAAACAAATCTTTACAGCAGTTATATCAAATTTTTATAGAGAACTTCCAAAAATACTTTGCTCTCTCCAATACCATTACTCATGGTGGGAAAAATAATAATATATAATTATATTACTTAAGCTAAATTAACAAGTATGTTAGAGTGCTACATTTTTACTAGTCAAAAAGCTAGTCCAGGTTGTAACTAGTGTAACTACTTACTACCCTCCTCTGGTAATGACTAAGATAGGGAACCTGAGTTAAAGTAAAATATTATCATTAAGTAAGTATACTGTATACTTGTTATTGAGAAGAGAAAGGTCTTAAATAATGAAAAAAAAAAACTAAAAAGCTATTCTATTTTGGAATTTGATCGACTTCTTACATTTTATAGACAGTGTTGGAAATCTGTTCAAGCTTTAGTAACTTAATGTTAACATTATGCTGTTCCTGGATTTCTTCATAGAATAAATGTGAGTGCTCAGAAAAAGAAAAAAACATTTTGAACAAAGCTGTAGAGGGTTGTGGACTCAACCACATTCCTAAGGCTAGAAATATATTATATATATCCAATATTTGACTGAAGATGTCGTCTGAATGCTGAACACCTTTTGCTGAAACAACTGGCAAAAATCCTTACTATTATAAAAAGTCTATACAAATATCAAGACCAAATAAAAAATATATATATAATAGGAGTTTAACTTAAAATATTAAGTATTTCAAATGTTTCTATTCATATTCTTACATAAAATGTCATACATTCTTCTATTATTTTTGCACTATGCTACTTTAAACTTTCTCTGTTTCTGTATGATTTAATCCAACATGGTGAGGTTAAAAATAGTTTATAGAGATAGATTTAAACTTAACATATTGAATATGGGCTTTCGGTGAGCCATGCAGTCAAGATGAATATCATATAAAGCCCTTATTTAAAATGTGAAACATGGAGGGAGATCACCGTGATGATAATTTTGAGACGGTGCGATTGTAGGAGGTGGAGGAATTCTCTTCATCCAGAATGTTATGTGGAGGAGGCCTGCAGAAATAAGCGGTACCAGTCGGAGCACTTGGCTCTAGAGATGAGCCTCCTGACATATCTGGCCAAAAACGGAACAGATTCTGTTTGGTTAGTTGGTGTTTTAAATGATAAACTACATGTAGATTAAACTGTTAAAAAGTATGGACTAGATCTAAACTGTCTCTAACTCGCCAAAGAGGCATGGGAGAGACAGCAGCAAAGCTACTCGTGTCCATTTTTTCTAGGTGATGTTCTAACAGTGGTAGAGCCAACAATAATACTGATTGAAAATAAGATTCCATACCTACACCCTTTAAAAATGAGGAGGGCACCCAAAAGGCTTTAGACACAACAGCAGGGTGGCAGAAGAATTTGCAGCAAATTGTCCAAGTAATGCCCGGGACATGTGGACAAAACTATAAGATGTTGGGACAGCTTATTAGCAAAACGATCAATTTTGGGATTGTTGTAAATGGAAATGCTGTAAAAAAAACACATATACAGCACCAAAGTGAAATAGATTGCAAGGGAGTACCATGGAGAGTAGTTTAGAGCAGTGTTTTTCAATCCTGGTCCTCAAGGCAACCTGCCCTGCATGTTTTAGATGTTTCCCAGCTTTCACACACCTGTTATCAATTGATAGCACATTATCAGGCTTTGCTGAACTGCAATAATCTGAATCAGGTGTGCTGAACCTCAGAAACATCCAAAACATGCAGAGCAGGGTGCCTTGGGGACCAGGATTGAAAAACACTGGTTTAGAGGGTTGGGATGTAGAATTACTGAAAGCTTTTCCCAGTAGAGCTGCTGTCCTCTCCTCCTCTTTGGAAATAAATTCTTTTCTCTTAACCAATGTAAACAGTTCAAATACATGCTCAAAATATCTGTGGCTTGGCTGATTATTTTCACACAAATATTCAACATATTTTCTGACAATGAAATATGATTGCTTAGATTTACACTGAAATAATTCTCAATGAGAAACCACTAAAGAGGCAGGGTACAATAATATATAATTAAATTTTTTATAAGGGACTTTTCTACTTTTTTTGGCCCACACCCTTAACAGGATAATGGCTTAACCCCATTCTGTGCGGGCAGCAATTATATTCATTGAGTGTCTCCTAAACAGAACAAAAACTTCTACTTTTTAAGATGTAAGCAATAACTAAAGTGATTCCTCTATATGTTTCCAGTGATTTTTGCTTATAAAGAACTTCAGGGTTTGATACACATTCTGCATATACATATCTCAATGTAAACATATGCATAGAAAACATTTTTACGTTTCGTTTTTAAGTTTGCTCTTACTGCATACCTGATCTTATTTTGTTCTGATCATTTCTACCTCTTTCTGTGACTGCATATGCTTCCATTTGCATTTCATTTTGCTGCTGGGATACGTGAATTTCCCTGCTGAGCATAAAGGAGGTCATTCTGTTCTATTTTTTTCTATTATACTTATATTTCCAAGTTTTTTTTTTTATTGTCAAGAATAAAATATTTTGTTATCTTATTGAACTGAATACATGCTAACAATACTATTAAATATGTATAAGGAAAAAGATTCCCTGTTGATTTCCTGGGTAAATCAGGAAAACCTGAAATAATAAACAATCATGAAAAGAAAGTCAAGTCAGGGGCGGAGTAACAGATAGTATCTTTACCAGCCTCCTAAGCAGTCTGTAAACTGAATTAAAGTCGTTGTGTCCTTCCTGAATAACTTGTATTATGTCTCTGTCCTGAAGAAAGAAGAAAACATGGAAACCCACCAGCAGAAGAATTCTCAAGACTCTTGAACTGAATAGTTTTAAAATAATTTATAGCTCTAGTAGAAAAAAACGTTTACAGCATAAATAGTATATACAAAACTAATAATTATCAAAAAAGTGATTTAACAGGATTCTAAAATAATCATCAAGCTTGGCCTTCTTTGAATAGAAGTGCAAAAATGAAAGGTATAAAAGTGAGCCTCTTGTTGGTTCATTGCTTGGTAATGCTTTGGCAGTCTTTCATCTTTATCCGTATCTGTTCGGTCCAGTTCCAACCAAGCTGAAGTTGATAAGAAACAAAAAAAAGAAAATCAGATTTTTATTTTCATAATTGAGCAAAAAAAAAAAAAAAAAAAAACACACTGCAGTGATATTTTTGACAGATTCATATTCATAACTGTACCTTATATATCAAACTGAACAAGAAGACAAATTAAGAAAACAAAAATGAGGACTGGTTTCCTGTTGGTGTTAGGTTATAAAATATACATGAAATGATGTATACCTGAATGAAGAGGGACACTTAAAGTGTTTGGAAGTGTAATAATTCCGGCTTCAGGTCTTCTCCAGTGTCATATGAGCTAAAGTGTCATCAAATAAGGAATGTATGTGAGAATTATTGGGAGGGAATATTTCAATAAAAAAGAAAATGTTAAAGTCAGGTTTTATTTGATTTAATTTGCAATCAGCATCACTGGGAATTGATGATTAGTAATTATAAGGGGAATATTTTAGAGGATGAAAAAAATTTAAAGCACTGAAATCAATATGAGTTGATAGGAACAATGTTTTTTTGACTGATTGTACATTAGTGTAACTTAGCAAGAAAAGCACAGTCGGTTGCAAACCTGTAAGTTAGTTATTATTTTGTCTTCCATTACTCCCCTTCTTGACCCCTTGTTTAGATTTTTTTTTTACTTGGCCAGAAGATACTGTGCAACCAGGATGTCTTCAGCCAAACCCTACACTTCATCATTTATTTAGGCTGCTTTGACTAAGAAGTGGCCCACAATCCAAGATCACATAAAAACTTAGATAAAGCACTTCATGGCCAACTGGAATCAGTAAAGGTCAGGGACAGGTCATGTGAGCGGAGCGAAGCGGAAGAAACTGAGCAGAAGAATGGTGGAGCGGTGGAACGGTTTTCAATTCAAAGGCTGGAGCGAGGATTTGGCTTTGCTCCAGTTCCATATGACTTTATATAAATTTATGTTTGACTTAAAACCTAGGCCAATGTCTATGCTGTAGTCTGTGCCTATAATCTGTTATAGTCTATGTTTCAACTTTACCACGGAATTGCCAAGATGAGGATGGCATATTGTGTGATAAAATATCATAAAAACATACACTAAACTACATCTAATAATACGGAGTGAGTTTACATAAAATGATTGTTGTGTTAAGGGCCTGTTTTTGAAAATGGATCACATTCATGCATTATATGCTATTTTCTCATTTGCAATGGGATTGACCTTTTTAAAGGCAGTCTAGTAAAAAAAATAATAATTAAATAGGAAACGCGGGTCAATATGAATGGAGCAAGGTGTTACGCTCACAGCTGGAAAAAAGTGCAATAATTTAAAAGACAATATACATGTATCAGTCGCATCGTTAAATCAAACGCCGTGTCTCCCAGGGCCGTGGCATAATAACATAAAGGAAAAATGTCAGAAAATGCCTTTTGAGCAAGCGTGGAGCGATTTCGCCGGAGCAACAGGAAAATTAAGGTGACTGCGGAGCGGATTTTGAGCGGCGGAGCAAATGAGCGAACATCCTCCTGAGCAGGGAGCGGGAATTGCGCGGCGCTCTGCTACGTTAATAAAGAGAAAGTGACCAAGCATACTGATATGAAAGTTATGCTCAAGTAGGCTGTTAAATAGGCTAAATACTCCACGCTAAAAATGGGTCACATTGCACCCAAAAACAACGTAAAATACTTTATGCAAATCATCCAAATGCAACCTGGACCCATTTGATTTTCTTTTCAATTATTATGTGAAATTTTCATTTAAATTATAACTTGAAGGCTGCTTTGTAAATGTGTCTTGCCTGAATGTCTGCGTGTTATTCCCAAGGGGAACTCCCACAGACAGGCAGCCTCAAACCTGAATATTATTATAGTGTACTCAGAGTCTCACTTAACTGTTCAGTGAGAAAGTACCAGCTATCTTATCGCTTCCCAGGCGATAGCTGGATGCGACACACACTGATAGCTCAGCCAGTTGCTGCTCTGTCCCCCTAACAGGTGTGCAGTTGGAGAAGAACATGCGAGGCGCCCAACTAGACAGTGTTTTTTGTTTTCATAAAGTTAGATGGCTAACAAACTTTTTTTTCCCCCAACATACCATATCGGTGTGAGAAGTAAAAGCATTTGTTATGAGAACTGTAGGAATGGGAACGCTGGACTATGAGGTTTAAAACATGAGCGCAGACTCCATGCAAGTACGCGGGGACCTTTACTCTGAATCTTTAAGAGAATTAAGATAATCAAAAACAAAGGTTATATGTAAATTGTGTGGATTTACTTAGGATTTACTATTACACAGTAGTTTAATTTTTTTTCATGTTACGTAAGCTGCTTTATTCATTTTCTATCCAATCTTATATGGTAAAAACTTAAACCGAAAAGATCACCAAACGTCCCAGAACATTAAAGTAGCTTTGTATTGTGTTTCAATACATTTCAGTGAGTTTAACATATCATAAAAGAGTTATTGAAGTCAATATGAAAGAATTCATAAAGGGGTTGAAGAGGGAACCCATGCAAAGATGAATAGCAGCAAGAAAAAAGGAGAACCAGATATAAGACATGCTTTTTAAGTAAACATTATGAAAAAATATAGCTCACCCTTTTCTTTTATCAAGGCACTTGTTCAACATGAATATAAATATGAGGCCAACTGTGAAGAAAAGAATTACTTTTTTAATCATTTTCCTTTAATCCCAGCAAGTAGTGATATTATTTCCAAAGGCATTTGAAATTCATGTTACCTATCGTGACAAGGATCACACTGACTATAACAGGTAAATGTCCTGTAAAAAAGCAAATACATTTTTTAAAAGACCAACAAATGACAACAGGTTTTGAGATCATATGCAGGCTTGAAAACAAATACTCACTGTTGCTCTTATTTACATTTATAGTCTGAAGATTCTGGTCTGCAAGTACATATCAATAAAGTTAATGAGGTTATATTAAACACTAAAGATCAGAGGGCTGTTTCACAAAATCAAGATAACAGATTAAGCTGGGACTTTCCCAGATATTCTGGCTTAATTAAGCCCTTACTTTTTCACAAAAGCAGAAACACATACGTTCTTATGGTGTCTTATTAGAATTATACACAGTGTTATGATTTGGACTAACTAACATAGAGTTTTATTTTAACTACTTTGGAATGAATTATTTTTACTTAACTAAAGGAACAAAAAGGAGGGAACTCTATATACTTTCTATCACTGCCAGGGCATTTAAATTTAAGTGGAGCTCAGATAAAAGCCTCTTTGCTGTCTTTCCCTCATGATGATTTGCACGGTTTAAAGTACACCTCCACTTTACGTCTTACTGGTGGAATATAAGGGGTTAACTGGAGTTTACCATTAGATCTACTAGTCTGAAAGTTTTACGGCTTACTGTGCTGTGCTGTTTGCTACCAGCTTCCCCAATACACCACATGCATCAGTCCCCCTCTCTAGTCCCTGGCAACTCTTATAAGCCATCTTCTCCATTGTATAATGTTTAAGGCATGCATTGTAAATTTTTGGGTTATGAATAAGGCAAGCTGACGGCCTTGGACTGAAAAGATGTTCCGGTCTTTTCCAGATGGACACATTTCAGTATGGCTCTGTAGTTGTTTTGGTTTCTTTTGACTTGTTGTGTTAGTGGAGGTGGCAGGCAGTGACAAGTCTATTAATGTGCCTGGGTAAAACTGTATTAAACTATACCAAACAACAACCACACAAACACATTGTTTAGCAAAGGAGAGCCAGCAGCTTAGGGCAAGAGTCAGGTATAAACTTGCAACTCAAAAACAAAGGACACACCTTCCACGACTAAAATGCTCACATAATGGACAAAGAAGTCTGAAGGTTTCAAACAGGGGTAAAGAAAGACATATTTGGTAAAAGAGAAAAGCAATCACTGAATAGACGGGGAAATATTGCAGTTTCAGCTAGTAAGCATCTTCAGTTAGGTTACACTAAAACACTCATCACGATTCAAATGACCTAGCACATAAACCCTACAAATCAAAAAAAATCCAACAACTAGGAGAGCTTCATCAGCATAGATGGATGGTGATTCCATGGTCCTTAAAGGTATTGTGGAGGATTTTCACGAATTAAAAAAAAAAAACTACTACACTACACTACACAAAAAAAACCCTGTACCGGCTCCCAAGAGGGAACGCCTATTAATCGCACAAGCCCATTTCTCCTCGTGCACACACTGTTTAAAAGTTGCTGTTTGCATCGCTCATACAAGCTTACTTTCCAAAATAAGATTTGCAGGTTAAGGTTTTAGGTAAGTGAAAATGGGGATGAGCACATAGGATGGCCTTACGTAAAAATATCACCAGAATGATTGACAATTAGGACGACCACTTATTTTCATGATCCACCCGTATGAAGAACATCCTCCACCTTTAGAAAACATTGGCACTCCAGCTACCAATTGCTGTAGAGCAAGCTGAGAGAATTGAAGAAGGCGTCTGGGTGTTTTTTTAGGAAAACCAAGCAAAGGGCTGGTTTCCTCTGATTTAAGCCTGTTTTGCAGTTGCATGACATGGATGACTGAACATTTGCATATGCATGCACCAGTGCTGGCACTCACTTTGTCTGCAGTCTTACATTCACTTTTGCCAGCAAGGGCAACAACAGTGTAGATTCTAGGTGGAGAAAGAGTTGGTAGGATCATACTAAGTTTGGGGGGGATTACATTACAAATATATCACAGATGATTAAATATGCTATAATTTAGATTGGCAGTAAAAAATTAGAGTAAAAATCAGCAAGCTATACAGAAACATGTTTGGAAATCACAGTTATATGATTTATTTTGTACGGGGCAGGGGTTACTTTCTGATACAGGACTCCCTAATGTTATTGGTGTATTGGCTTGTAGACATTACAATGAAATGCCCCCCTTGGTGCACATGAAGGTGATTTTGATTTAACAGAAGTCTTTCATTGTATTGCTGCTGAGGTAGAAGTAAGTTACGGTTAGGCCTGTCAAAAACATGCATTTATTATGTGCAATATAAGACCTGGACACATCTTATTGCTTCAGATGATCTGTGATGCTGACTCCATCCTCAGCAACATCAAGGCAAAGTGGTCTGGATCAGTCCAGTATGTTAAAAAATACTTTTATTGAACAGCAACAGAATAGAGAGCTTTTAACTTAATACTCTGAGCTCTGTGAGGGCTACATTGAAAGCTGCTGCTGCAGCAGTGCATGCTGGGACAGCTGTCAATCTCAAGAAAGAGAAGTCTGCTCTTATGCATACTCCGTGAAGAGGGAGGGGCGAGAACAACATCCAGGGTCCATTCTCTGTCTGCTGTTCTTATGAATTGGAACAGTTCTAGGGTTGAGGCTGAAGACGTTTTTCATACGAGAACGCACAAGTAGGACATATTGAGAAACGGCTATTGACTGACTCAAACCCCAAACAATATGGATACCAAAATAGTTCAATGCTCAATATCTTCTGATTAACATTTACAGCACTTGCTTTTTATGTATTTAATTTTGATAGCTGGAAAAAATATCGCAATATATAGTCATATTGCAAAATTGCAATAATACTGCATTGTATTGTGACACGTGTCATATCACAACACCGATGCCAATATTCTTCATCAAGTCCTTTTTGGTTCAGTCATTTAAGTTGTGTGAATGTTACTAAAATGTGTATTAAAAAACCCAAAACAAAAGATTATAATTATAAGCCATATTTGAACCCTGGTTCCCTGTATTCAAGTAAAAAACCAGAACAACATTACCAAAGAGGGTCTGTGTGGGATTTCAAAAAAGTAGTAGACATCTATCAGCTGTCAAATTCACACATTACTAAATTAGCTTTGATTTATTTAGGTTTATGGCTGTTCATGTGAGGAAATGATGATAATGACAATTGTCAATTAAGAGAAGTAGTTTAATTTAGACTATTTAGGCCTTCAGTCGATCCATTTCTGTTATCTACATATTTCTGTGATCGACATCATGATTTCATGAACAAAGCTTCAGGCACACATTTATCTAGATTACTTTAACCTGGCTTGACTTAGCAGCACTTGTTGAGCATAGACTGGCCTTTGTGATGAAGCCAGGATGCACTGTTCACACTAGGTCTGCCTGGCTTTATCTCTTATTTTAGATTTTTAAACTCTGCTTTTGTGAAATAGCACTTAGATTTAGTATTTTTGAATAAACATCCTAAAACATGCACAACCCTTAAGAAAATCTAAAATGACTATTTCTGACACAAATGAAATGTAACTTAAGTTTTACCATAAAAAAAAAAATTAAAAAATAAAGAAAAAAACACCACAAGCTGAACAGCTTAGTAACTATATATCATTTTAAGTTCCCTCCCAATAAATAAAACAATTTCTACCATAAGGCCTCCTTTTTCAAAACAATTTTAAGGAAAAGTGAACCAAACATTTGTGGTAGCAAATACTATGGCAAAGACTTATTGTGCTGTTTCCCACATCTTATATGAGGATCAATATTCTTCACATTTAAAGTTTTGATGTGTTCTTTTTTTTGTCCACTAACTTATATCAACCTTGAAGACATTTAGCAACTGTTTTTAAAAACAAACATGTAAAACCATTATGAACTATCTATTAATAGTCTGCAATATTTTCTACTACAAGCAGATGTACAGTACTAAATAGAGAATTTTCTTTCACTAGGGGATCATAAACTTTTCTGCTTTTTAACTAATTAATTGAATTTAATTAATTCATTTAATTAAAGCAGAACCACAACCAGTGGAAATAGAGTATGATAAAATGCCTTTAGTCAATAATAGTCACTCAAAGCTCATTATATATGATAATGTGATATATCAATATTTATTCTACAATCCACTAAAAATACATTATTTAAAAAGAGATAAACTAAAATACAACTGTTAGGAGGGTATAAAAGAAACTGGTTAATTACTTAGTTAATTGGCAAAGGGATGGGCTGACCCTAAGCAAGAGAAATAGGCTAACACAAATACACACTTAAAAAACTTTAACTGCAAAAACAAAATGTAATATAAACCAAAACTTGCTGACCATCTTGAAATAAAAAGAAATTTAGAAGGTGTCTTAATGAAATGAAAGGAAAGGTTATATACCTTTATAAACAGAGGATGTAGAATACGGTAAAATGGTTGTACCAGCTGTTCTCTTGGGTAGCGATGATCTGTTATCTTTAAATGACATAGTTAGATTAATCCTTCTTTATTTCCTCAGTTATAAAAAAAAATAAAATTAAACAACGATTGTTCAATAATTCAAAGTAATGAACGGTAACATGCATTTATCATTAGAGAGCATGTCTGTACCTTGTTTCTGTGTGGAGCTACGCATTGATGCCAAAGTTGTGACGGGTTTGGGTCTTGGAGTCGAGGTCGAAACTTAAGAAGAGAAGGATTTGGTGACAGAAAAAAAAAATTACTTTACCTCTCTTTATTGAAAGGGGTAGACTTAAAATAGAAATACAGTGTTTGTCCCTTGAAGATTTCTGCTTTTGTTGCATTTAAGCCATGTTTTAGAAACTGAGTGCAATAAAAGGGAAACATGATCGGAGTAAACAAAAAGCTATTTAAATATATATCTGTTAGGGGCAAAAATCTTTTTTTTTTAAACAAATTGTCTCTTTCAATAACGACTGCCTCTTTTTCTGTCTCCATTTGCAGCAAAATTTGCATTTTAAACGTCTTTGGAAGAACATACCCAGTAACACTAAAGTATTTCAATTGGGTTAAGGGGAGTCCTTTGACTATGGGAATCTAGAACCTTGATTTACCTTTTATAGCCACTTAGACATAAACTTTTTTGAGTTCTTTAGAGCTTTTCCTGCTGCTGAACTAAAAATGATTTGACCTTAAAGTCATAAACTGATGGTTGGTCCATTATACAAGCCCCATGGCAGATACAACAGAACACAAATATCTTCTATTTTCATCCTATTAGGTTCTGTAACCATAACGATTTTTACTTAGTAAAAGTAAGACCTGATTTTTACATTAAATTATTCGTGTTCTTCTGGAATTTCTCCATGTTTATAACAATTCTTATCTTTATTGATGAATCTTGAATGTTGATCTAGTGAAGCAAGTTACAAGTTCACAAGAATAGTAAAAGCTTGGAAAAAGCTTTATAGCACTTTTTAAAACTGACAGACGTTATAATTCGTTCTCTAATTTCTTTAAATTTGATCATATGTTACTTTTCGAGATATTTTAATCTAGTCCATCCTGTCAGGTAGTTTCGAATTGAATGACGTCTTGATCCTTCATATCTTGGCATCAATCAAGCCATGGTAAGAAAGGGGAAACTTTAATAAAATATGATAAATTAAGATAGTTTAATTATCTCAAAAATCTCATAAATTAATTTCCCCCATTGGGCCAGGTAGATTCTGATTATTATCTTTCCTTAAAAAAAGAAAATATCATATGGAAATGTCTTTTTTTTTAACCTGGCGCTACTTATCTTTAACTAATACTTAAAAAGTATTCAATGATGTTAAACATTTAGGTGTTAAACTAATCCTTCAGGGGGGAAATAATTTTTTCATAGCTCTTTATATACTGTAGCTCCTCTTTTTATTTACATGTGAATGTGTAAGAAAGCAAAATATTGGTTAGACATTGAACTTTGACACAATTTGTATACCTTGTTTTGTTGTTGCAGCAGAAGATGTAATAATTTTTGTTGTAATACTGTCTTCTGTGGTCACACCTATGAATGAGGATTTAACTTAAGATCATCCTGAATACATTTCTTTGGCCTTTTATATAGACTGAATGTTGGGCAGCAGCATGCAACTAAATCTGACATGATGGTGGGCTTTATTTATGACTGACAGCCATGCATTTATGAGTAAGTTTAATTCTCATTGTGAGTGAAAAGAGAACATTATGAAGGATCATCTATTAATGTTAAACGCTCTTGTGTTAAACTGCTCCTCTGTACTTAAATGATGTGTTAGCAAAATACATGTTGACAAATGACCAACAGTTTAGGGGTAAAGTATCTATTATATCCAAGTATTCAGAAGTGGTTTAGGAAGAAATGGATGGTTAATAAAGAACCCACAGTGGGCAAGCTCAGGCTTAAATAACAAAAACTTAATATTTGTGTAATTCTTTACACTTTGAACATAGAAGCTGTTTTTTATATATCAGGTTTCGATGGTGATGGCAAGTTATGTTATAAAGTATTTGGACTTTCTTCAATGTAACAAAATAGACTTAACATTTTAGATGATGAATTGGATTACAAGAGAGAAAACCAAAGGTAAATGGACTGTTGATGCCAGTTTACAACATGTTCGGACACAACGTCTGTAAACCGAGGAGACATTCCAAAAAGAACTTACAAGGAATAAACTGCATTCCATTCAGCCACTATGTTGACCACTTTTCAAGGCTCAAAGTAAACAAACTTAGAAATCCTTGAAGTGGTCTTGTATGGAACACAATCACAATTCTTAGCCTTGCTTTATTACTGTGTAGAGACATTATTGCATGAAATAAAAGTCTTGACTGGCAGTTTTACTACTTGTTAAGATGAAAAGATGTTTGCGTCTTTTAAGGAAAAAATGGATTGATATTAATTCAAATTTTTGATTTTTCTGATCATTTTGGAACCCTAATAAATGCAGTTTAAAGAGTTTTATTACAAACAACAAA
Source organism: Cyprinodon variegatus (assembly GCF_000732505.1). Classification (NCBI taxonomy): domain Eukaryota; kingdom Metazoa; phylum Chordata; class Actinopteri; order Cyprinodontiformes; family Cyprinodontidae; genus Cyprinodon; species Cyprinodon variegatus. The sequence continues at coordinate 269,558 of NW_015151255.1, read as the reverse complement.
ATCATTCAAACTGAACTGTTAGTGCAGGTGAGGTTAAATTTAATAGTCTAGATGGAACATTAATATTTTTTTAAGGTAGTGAAATAAATGGCTGGAAAAGTTACTTTAAAGATGATTTGTGTTATTTGCAAATGTATTATCAAAAAGTTAGTATGTATTTTGTCTGGCAAATCTTCTAGGAAGCCTAAAAAAAACATCAAAAGTGCTTACCAATGCATGTTGGAGGCAAGGGATCATATTTCCCGGTTTTGGAGCACATAATGCGTTCACTCCCATTTAACCTGTATCCTGGGTTACAAGTGAAGTTTATAATTTGACCATATTCTGGTTTTTTGTCAGATTCCCAAGAAATTGTTCCATTTTCCACTTCGGTTGGTATGGGACAAGTAACAACTAGGAAAGTTAGAAAAGAATATTGCAGTTAGATATCAGAAAAGTTATACCGTATTTTCACGACTATAAGGCGCATATAAGCATCTTTTTTTCCCCCTCAAAATGTGCAGTGAGCCCTATAGTGCGGTGCGCCCTATGTGTGTTGTTACTGCGGACGTTGTTGAGACCACCATGAGAACGTTAAAGGGGGAAGTGTGGGCGTGGATTGTGTATAAAAGAACAGGTATGTGCTTTATGCAGAACTCCTCATCTCCTCATTGAGGGAGGTGTATGTAAGGAGACCAGGTGGTTTTTTCCATGCATCACCATCGCTGTAAATCTGTCACTCCATGCTTGCCCATCTCACAGCCGATGTGAAACACATGGTGAAACAAATGACCGCTGTGCTGACAAAGGAACTTCAACCGCTCGACATCGGTGTGAACTGGTCGTTCAAAGTAGTGCTACATTCAACCGTCTGCTGCTTCATTTTTGCTGCTTGTACCAGTTAGTTTTGACGCGCGGCTGAAGCAGCTTTGCTGCTCTGGCTGCGCGGTGCAAAAGTGTGTCTGACACGCGTTGGGCGGAGCTACTCTATCCTTTCTTGGCCTTGCAGCTATATTTGCTGTGATCAGTGGGAATAAAGTAGTTTTAATATGTTTTTAAGTGAGAAAGTCCACCTGAAAACTTAATCATTGCAGTCAGTTCATCCAGATTACAATCCCACCTTCCAATATTATTTCTGTCGGAGCCGCTCAGACCCCCACATACCAGCGGTGCACTGTCAGTAGGAATCCCATTCAACAGCAGCCTCTGGCCGGGTCGCCTCCTCGCGGTTCACCGCGGCAGCTGGTAGGTGTTTTTCATCTAAATAATCTAACCTGCAGGCACCAGGATAATAAAAGCGAACATATTCTGCCAGCAGATTTTTGCATTTTAAGTTAACTTATGCGTCAATAAACTGTTTCAGAGGAGTGATCACAGCGCTCTGTGTCATCAGCGATGTGTCTGTCTCACGGCCAGCTCCCAGGTTTGATTAATACTTTGTAATAAATACATGAATAAAGCACAATCATACTCAGTTTTGCTCCCGCTCTATTTTCAAATACGCAGTAGAGGTATTTAAACGTAGTAGAGGATATGTACCTGTATATAAAAAACGCACCCTATAGCCCGGTGCGCCTTATGTGTTTGTTAAATACAGTAATGGCACACATAACTGAGACTGTGCCTTTTAGTACGGTGCGCCTTATGGTCATAAAAATACGGTAGGTAAGACAAGAAAAAAACAACTAGTTGAAGCATAACACTTACTGTTACATGATCCCCTTCCAAACCATCCAGAAGCATAGCAATGTCTAAAGCTAGATCCAGAAATACGGTACCTGCATAAAGACAAAAGTAATCAAGTAAGAAGGTTTACTGGCACAAAAAAGGGTGTATGCACCCCTTTTAAAATTCACAATACAATGTGCCTAAATACATTTTACACTGTATTTAGTGCACATATAAACACAATTTTATTGTACTTTAGGTTTTAAGAGTGCAGAAAAGATTAATTTCACCTCTCCAGGTGCTGCGGAGAGATATTTATATTCTATCAGGGTTCAATTTTTCAATCTGCTTTTCCTACTAAATTTTTTGAGCAATAACATCACAGTATCTGCTGGGGAGCTGCTAAACAAGGAACTCTGACTTACCCACTTCGTAAAACCACCATATTTTATTTCCCTCAGCGTCCAATTCTAAGCTCAAGGATGCCGAGGCTCGAGTCGATAAGACAAAATGTTTGGTCGTTGGGTGTACTGACACAATTCATGACACTGTCTACCAGTTCCAAGGCCCCTAGATAATTTTATCTCTGCTATCAAATGACAAAAATGTCTAACTGGGGTGGGGCAATACTCTGTGACCTCAGGCTGCAGCCACAAAAAGTAGAATATGGTATCCACACAGAAGACTTCCCTGTAGAAAGAGCAGCGTAGCTGTAATAGGCTTTCTAATGTCACACAAGTTGGTAGCACACTAGCATTTCCACACATGTAAAGAAGGTAGAATAATAAAAGGAGAAGCAGGACGTGAACAATCGATGCTAGAAAAGAGAGGTTTGTGTGAACCTGTGGAAGAGGAGCATTATGGTAGTAAGTGTAAAAATCTACCATAAATTCCAACAATCATTTTAGCTTCCACCGCCTTCAGTACAGCGTCCGCACAGAGGAAAATTGGCAACTACAAGGACATCTGGTGGAAGTAGTGGACGAGCAACAACTACGACCAGTGAGGGTTCGCAAATAAACTTCTAGAGACATCTTCTGATTTAGCCCGCGTATATCAAAAGATCGTGAAAACTCTTGTAAAGAAATTACTTTCACTTTTCAAGAAATTGGATATATAAATAAAAAAAGCTGTGTTTTCTACTTCCTCATTTAGCATGGTGTTGTTAGCTTGCAGATTGTGCTGTACACACAGCACAAACAGTGCAGTGTGTCTCATTATCCGTTCAGAGGTTAGGTGCGTCAAACATGCCCACATGCACAAACATGGCAGGTTGTGGACGGTTATGCAGATAGGGGTATTGTGACAGACACACTGTCTGGGAGCTGTTTTCAAATGTGGTCAATTTTGTGGCCCCTTCGTCTGGGACCCCTACAACCAAAAAGGTTAGTGTATACATCTAAACTAGGCCTTGCCTGGACAAAATGTCAGACCTACCTCAAAACAGGGATAAATGAGGGGCGAGTTGCAACAATAACCGGGAATTAAGCCAGTTTCACTTTCTGTAGACAACTACATTTTTCAAATATTTGAAGGAAGGATTGCGAAGGGTTAAGGGCGCCTATATTTAGCACTCATGGGAAATAGTCAGGGAATTCTCTGAACTGGTCACCAATCAATCACAGAATATGTCCCATTGGATAGACAATATTGAAAAGACAAAAAACATTCCCTTTTTTTTTATTTTAACAATTTTTTAACAAAAATAATTACTGCTCTAAGTGGTTCTCTCTGTCACCTAAAGGCATGTTTTATAGTCTCTATGCTACATTTAATGATTAATCTATTAATAAAATAGTTATTTAAGATCAATCCAATTAATTGTTTCACCCTTGTATAATGGATTTGCTTTGGGCTTGTAGATCATTTTACTGTTAATCCAAAAAAATGGAAAAAACAAAAACAAACAACTAACTCAACAGCCACAAATTGATCTAAACAAAGTTAAATTCCACAAATATAAACAGCTGTATATATCCTGGGGCCTGTTTCAGAAAGGAAGTTAAGTGAAAACTCTGAGTTTGTTAACCCTGAAATGAGGGAAACTCTGGGTTTTCTGTTTCAGAAAGGGAGGTAAGTTAAACCTGAGAAAGCAGAGTAAGTCAAGCCCGTTTCTGAAAGAGAGGTAACTTATACTCAGAGTCAGTTACCATGGCAATTTACTCTGTGAACCTAACCTGGTCGGGAGCAGGTTTTCTTTAGAAAATCCAGAGTTTATTTTGGTCTCCTCCCCTTTTTTAAAGAGGAAGTGGTGTTTAAACACCTCATTGATTCTTTGGGGACATACAGTATTCATTGCACACATTTCAGTCACGTAGAGCGCATCAAAGGGAATGAAATGGCATGTCCTTTTATGGATGATCCTGTTTGTAAAGCCAGGTAGCTACTCTACTCCCATGATGTGCTCAAGGCTTACCTGCTTGAAGTATGTTTTTATATTTCATTTTCAGCTGCTGCCATGTTCTTTTGATGCCTGCAGGATTGCACCTATCCATGAAAACTAAATTAGGTTTAATAAAATACTGTTCTTCCAGTTTCACCTCTGATATTATAACAGTTGGGTAAGTTAATCTAAAATAGTTCTTAATTACTAACTACAAATTTTATCTTCAACAAGTCTAATTAGATTATGTAATAATTACTGTCTCTAGAAAGTATTGGTCTACTTACTAATTTGTTTTACTTACTTATTAATTACTTTCTAAATCCCAAATCAACCTCAACCACTTGAACAATACAAGGAGAGACAAGAAACTGCACTTCTAATGCTTTCAAATAAACAATATTCAATTGCATGAATTAATCTTAAATTGACCAAAGTGTGTAACTAGAGGGAGAAAGTTCAAATCAAAAAATACCTTTTAAAATTTTGATATTAAATCCACTATTTTTTTTATAGTCTTTAATTTAATTACAGTATTTATATGACTTAAGAAACTTAATTCATTACACCCAACACTGTATAAAAGTAATTAAAATGTAAACTTACGCATTGACTCGAGCAGCTATTTTCACCCAAGCTAACTCTCTCTCCTTCGCCGCTGCAGCCTTGTTGCTTTTTTTTTTAAATACATGTTCAAATTCTGCATATGCTTGCATAAGCACATCCAGTTCTGCTGGTGAGAAATATGCACACCTTTTTTTGTCTGATGCTGTTGCCATGGTGACTCGTAATATCTGTGCTCCATTGATAATGGCTTTTTATAGTTGTGGTGCACGCGCTTAACTCAGAGTCAGTCAATTTAGAGTTGATTGAACTAACTCATTTCAGCTGTTCTGAAACCCAAAACTCAGAGTTTCCAATCTCAAGATAAGTCAATACAGAGTTCAAGTTTTAACTCAGAGTTGGTTGAACTTCCTTATTGAAACAGGCCCCTGGAGGACAAGGAAGCCATATTTTAAGTATTTTTAAAGTAATATCTTTTTCAATTTGATATTTATCAACTTTAATATCTAGCCTTTTTTTCAACTGTACTGTAGGTACAGTTCCAGTTGGATAACTTGCCAGTGGGAATTGACTGAGCCGCTTCGCTGGTAGGAGATAAATGCTGGTATTGTAGCAATAAACAATAACAGGCGTCAGAACTGAACGTGACAATATTAGTGTCTCATGACACGTTGCAGCTTATCAAATCAAACACTTGATTTTGTGAGATAGCAGCATGGCATTTAAGAAATTAGCTATGGAACAAGAATGTGTGGGATCATACATACCCTTCTTCACACAAGGTTCTAACTTTTGAACCAAACAGAGTACCCTCACTGTCATCAAAAGTCATGTGCGGCTCTGGAGGAGGGGGGCCACAGTCCTTCTCTGTGATTTGAAGAAAAGAAAAATAAATATCAATACAGAAGATAGAATAAATCAAGATGATGACATAAAGCATTTTGGGTGGCTTTAAAATGGAAGTTAGAAGGAACTCACTCTTGCAGACGATGTCGGATTCGCTCCATTTGCCATTAATGCAGTTTATGGTCACAGAGCCATTTTTTTTTTCATATCCATTGTCACATTCTAAAGTTGCCTCAGAACCCTCTGGGAAATCATTTTTTAGGAGGGTTTCTTCTGTGAGAATCCAATTCTCTCCAACTTCAGGTCTCAGGCATTGAGCTAAGAGAAAATAAGATACATATATATATAAACTGTTGTTGTTGTTGTTGTTGTTTTTTAATAAGAGCTTCTATAGAAGAGTAAAAAAGGATCAAAAATTTTATATTTTGTTTTAACAAAAAAAAGTATTGAGACAGCTCTTATTACTGTGTGCATACACTCTATGTGGGCATTGCATATGGAGGAGTGTTGGCCTAGTGGTTAGAGCAGTGCGCTTGTGCCCTGAGAAGGTTGCGAATTCCAAGTTTGATTCCCACAGACTGCCACTCTGGGTCTCTGAGCAAGACCCTCAACCCCACACTGCTCCCCAGGAGTCACACAATGGCAGCCCACTGCTCCCCAAGGGAATGGGTTAAAATGCAGTTAGTAAATGAAGTTAACTTCTCCATTGTGAGATCAATAAAGTTCAATTTAAATGTCTATTTCTACTTTAGAATTATAGAATTATTTGCTTATTGACTTTACAAGCTTTACAAGCATAATGTCATCATATGGCAGGACATTATAATATTATAATATTTGTATTAATACTATTATCAAAATATATTTTTAAGTTTTTGGATTCAACTTAAGTAGTTTTTCAGATGTTTTTCATTCTAATCTTTATTTATCCTTTTGTTTTTCAAACAGCAGGTTTTTCTATGTGCCTTATGTCTTCTGAGTCACATTTCCATTATGTTTAATTATAATACTAATTAATTCAATAAAAAAAAAAACTAAAACTTCAGGTTCAAGTTTCTCTTTTTCTATTTAGCTTCATGGATGAAGAGCTGATCTCGCTTATAAAGCAGCAGTAAATGCGCTCAATCAAATCCTTGGTTTCGCTGTAATACTGACCTGCAGCACTAAAGACAAAGAGGTGGAGCAGCAGGGCCAACCTGCATGTTTCCCGTCTGCTGATGTCCAGTAAAGCCTCCATGGCAACTCTTAGAAAACCTCTGGAAGTATCCGGTTGAAGCGCAGGTCAACAACTAAAGAGTAAAAGCACAAGTGTGAAGACGATCCCCAGACTATCAACGATTCTCCTCCCACTGACGCTTTAATTCTCCACTGGTCAAGTTAACGCGTTTACAGAATACATACTGATTTCAAAATAAAAGCATAGATTCTATTATAGAAGTGTATATTAATATGGTTAGTTTTTTTTCCCAACTTAATTGATCAATTAAACAACCATTTCTTCCGTAACTAATAACCCATATATGTTTATTGACACAGTGCCCCCCCTTACTTGATTTTAAATATGGGCAAGTCACATTATTTTGAAATATAAACCTACATTTGGACACATTTCGAGTTTTTTCCCCATGCTTTTAAAGGGACGTTTTTATCATCTGTTTTTACTCTATCAATAAAACAAAATAAATAAAAACAATAGTGTGAAGAATCAAATCAATAAAAAACAAGAGAAATAAAGAGATTTCATTAGTACTAAACTTTCCTCACCACTCAGCCCCACATGTGCCTCCAGTGAACTTTACTCCAAATGCTGTAACAGGAAAAAAAGTGGAAATCCATTGGGTGTGACCTGTCATTTATTAACTGAAAGATTTTTATTATGAGCTGCTCTTGACATGTCTGCGTGTTGACAGAGATAATATCACAATAGTTAAATCATTATTGCTTTATTATTGATTTTGGACAGAAATGTATTTTTAATGTATCCACCCTCCCTTTTCTCTTTGAACCAAAACAATTAGAGTGACTCACTGTCTGTAGTTTTGTGATATTGTTATGGATACAGCAGATTTTTTTCCTTTTCTTTTTAAAGGGGATAGTGCCTCATTACACACACTTGTACAGGAACACACAAACATTCCAATGAATCCAGCACCCGCTTTAAACCACAACTGCTTTGACAGGGGTAATTTTTCCCCTCCACCCTCTGTTACCAGAGGAACCCTTACATAAATCCTAGAGTAACCAAGCAACAATGCATTCTGGCCTCTTGCATACACTTTAAATGATACTATTTTTCCAAAACAGCACCAAAACAGGTTTTATGTCTGTTTTTTATCTAATGTGTAATGTATAATTCTAAAAATGTGTAGAGCTAGTCTAAAGTTTAAATAGCTTGAACTCTGGTTTAGAAGTTGAAAAGATATGAGGTCAAGCAAGAAAAATGGGACCTGTAACAAACACTGAGCACTTTCTTCCATTTTTAGGTGCTGATATAGCAGCATAAGTATGAGCAGGTTGAGTTGGTCCAAGGCGGGCTTTTCTTATCTTTCTGAACAGCCTGTCCAAGTGAAGCTTGAAGATACCTCCCTTTCCCAACAACTTACTAAAATGCAGCCATCTCCCCTTGCCAATAGTGAGGAAAGATGTTTCCAGAGTAGGCTATTGATATCTGGTTGCTTAATTCGCATGTTTTTAAGACACATCACATAAGTAACATGCACATCTAACTTAATAAACACAACTTTTCTACACCTCCCTTGTATTTTTTATTTGCAAAATGCTACATTAAAAGCTCTGTTTTTCAGATAACCATTTTTTGCTAATGCATTTTCCACAAAACAGGATAAAAAGGAAGGAATTAGAATACAAATATTACTGTGGCTGCATTCCTTTTTATCTGGGAAAACAAAAACAAGGAATGCCAAATATTTAAATGGTCTTCTTTCCATAAATGATTGTATTATTACTGTGATGTATTTCAAAAAATATTAAGGGTAGTAGCCTATCAACAAGAAACTTAAAGCCAGGAAAAACAAATGAATAAATAGGTGCAAGGTTCAAAGGCAGCCTCAGGTTTTCCTTCCCCAAGGCTCATACACTAAACTCTTCATGGAAGTTGGCGACATCTGGAGCTGAAAAAGATAAATTGCGTGATGAAAAAAAAAATGAAAATATGCCAAAAGCCTTTCAAAATATGATGTTAAAAAGGAAAAATAGTAAAAAATTTAAGCCAGCAGTATCTTACACGCATGGAAAACAATTGTTGGTAAACAGGGTTTGATCAAATGAAACCATTATTATGCATTATGTTTTCTGAGAAGTAAAAGGATATATCAGTAATGAGACATGATAAGCAACCTATATTTTCCATTTGTTTTAGGATCAAAATTTAGATTGACTTGAATTTTGCAATTGATGAATAAGTTTTGACTTCATACTTTCATTGAATAAATGCATTTTTTTTAAGGTAACTTTTAAAGAATAAAACTTAAATAGTTCTAATATGATAGAGGCTGAAAATTGAGAATTTTTTGTCTTGAATGCATCCCTGTAAATGAAACTTTACAAAAAGACTTCTACACAATGTTGAACTTGCATTGGAATACATTTATTTACAACATTTCAGTATTAGACCTTTATCAGATGAAGGAAAATGAAATTTAAAAGTAGTAAATGTTTTGGCATGAAATCTGAGGTCTAGTTTCTTGAAAAGATTGTTTCTTTTTTTATTTGGTTGGTGACGATGTATGTATTAACACATTGTAGGGTTCTGCCCTGCAAAGTGGTTGCATGTTTTAATGAACTTACTTTTTCCCACAAATTTTTTTTTTTGGATGTTGTTTTCCACTGACGTTTGATTCTGTGCAGCTGAAAGGATCTTTACTAGTATCTATTTAGTTTGGGACACTTGTTATGATGCATAACTATAGAAAGTTTCTTTTTCACAGCCAGGAAGAGCTAAATAACATTTCAAAATCTGAAGACATACAACATTTACATCTAACAACCAGATAAGTTGAAAGAAATGTGCAGACGATGCAGAGCAGGAGCAAGGAGAGAAAAGGGAAGGAGAAAATATCATTATATATTATGTGTGGGGCCTTCTGACTGAACAAGCAGGAAGATATTTATAGAAGGCTGGGAAAAAAATAAAAAATAAGAAGGCTGAAAAAAGCAGGGCAGGTAGATTCATTCAGAGTACATGCGAATAACACTTGGTTGCATCCAGGACATGTTACTGTAAAGTTTTGCCTCTACAGCCCAGACCTTCAACTGCTGGCAGTATATTTATGTCCATATTGTTTTGCAAAGGTTTTAATTCTACCTTTTGCCGTTACTGAATTCACGTGTGACATCGTCAATCCAGACATTGCTAAGCTACAGCCACAACAACCTAAGGGGCAAATTATGCTTGATGCATGTACAATCCCCTGTCACAACATCTGCAGTATTTATACTGTGTGCGTCTTTTTACTGGGGCGTGTTTAGCACAAGCTGCAACCTGATAACACCACACTCAAGGAAGTAGAAGACACAGCCGTTTGCAACTTTACCAAAGTCTCTTTGTACTTTCTAGTCATTTCTTTCCAGGACTCCTTCCACAGTCTGTTAATAGGGCTGATAGGAGCTAAATCAAATGACGTCTTACTTGCCATGTTTTCGATGCAGACTGTCTGCATTATACCTAATAGAACTCAACTGAAAAAAATTTTCTACTCCATTCTTTGCACCATATACATTTATTTATTTTGCACTGTTCTGAACATTCCATATCAATGCCTTTTTGCACCATGTCTCTCCCACACTGTTTACATTTAATCACTGCTACACTTTATGAATGAATATGTTCCTTTTATCTGCCAAGTTTCTGCTCATCCACTGTCTAAAAGCTGTATAAATGAAATTTTGCTTTGTATGCACTTTGTGTATACAAAATTACAATAGTATGTCTAAGTCTAATGTAATTTGGCGACATTTATGGCGACAAATTATTTCAGTCATGCCTTTTGCCTCGACTTTCTAATGTATTCTCACTGGCAGAACAAAGCTTTTGACTTGTTTTATGTAAATGTCAGGGTGGTATATATCTCTAAAGCAAGACCTCTGAGGAATTAGATCCAAATATTTGACTCTGCTCACATTATATGCCCCTTTATCAGAGGCAATGTACACTAAACATAACTGTAAAAAAAATGGACATAGGAAGCTAAACACAGCCGGCGAGGTTATTTTTAGACAGACTATGAGGCATTGTGCCAGCCACATGGACAGACATCAGTGCAATGACGGACTAAGTAAACTTCTGTCTAGATAACACCATCCCAACCTGAACAGTTAAATTCTTCACCAGTGACCTGAAGAGATTGCTGAACGAGAAAAAAAAGAGCATTCAGGGAAGGAGACTGGGAATTACCGGTACTGAGGATAACACAAAAGCAAATGAAGGTCTTCATAACAGAAGACAAGGATGTATACAGGAGGAAGCTGGACATCAAGGCTCTTCTTCAATAGGTTCAGTTAAGGAACAAGCTCATTATCCTCTCCTGATCACAGTCAAACAGACATCCAACACCCTTTTAAACCAAAGCTTAACTGTCACACGTTTCATATTGCACCTCTGCGTTTGTTCTCAACCAAATTATAGGCTGGTTTTGCTCCTTTTGCTTAGAAGTCAAGTGAAGAGTAAACTGGAGAGACTAAATCAAAATGATGCTCCAAGTCCAGATGTCCAGTGTCCTGATCGCCTGTGCAAAGCAGCCCTAGGGAATTCTATATCAGCACTTTTCAAACCATAACCTGACCCAGGAGACAGTTCCAGCGTTGAGGGGAAACCTCCTCCTTTGTTTGGTACCCAAGAAAACTTAACCAACAGTCCTCAGTGACTATAGACCTATTGCCCTGACATCCCACATCAGGAAGGTCCAAGAGACTTTTATCATAAACCAACATGACACAAAATTCTGAAAAATGTTTTAGTACACACATGCATTGGTACTGCACATCTTCAGACCATTTCTGTTAATCCATTTATCGTACTCTTCATCATGAATAAACATAAAAATTTTAAGGGTTAAACTCTGATTTGAGGAATTCAGACAGACCCTCAACCCAAATATTCCACATTTTGTGCAATAACAAAACCAGGCAGCTGTGAGGGAATGAAAGGAATTTAAATACCATTAGATGAGCTTCAAGCCAAAACTATCAATTTGCTATCGATTTTGTGTTCAAGGTTATATTTCAACTGTAGCTTGATCTCACATAGAGCTCACTGACTGTTCTTTCTTTTTATGAAATAACAACAAATTAAACCACTGTCCCCTGGATACCAACACACCAGCTGCAGGTGTGGTGACAGACAGCTCTGTAGTCAGTGCATGAAAATGTACTCTATAATTGCAGAGTTGCATAATATATAATAATGTAGCCTAATAAAATGGACAACTGCTTTTAAATAAGAAATGTAGTCATTTAGTGAAAGGCTAGATTTGAATAACAGCTGACTGAGTGCACAAGATTCCCAAGTCTCTGGAGCAGTTGTAAAATCTGGTCATACCTGATAGGAGATTAGAAATAGGAGAAAAATGGTGAAAGCAACATTTTTCCTAAATCACTCTTATGAATGATTTAAGAAGCGATTTGTTTATAAGAACGTTCTTGTATGAGGCCCAATCATCTTAATAATTTTGAACAAAAGTAGGGAGATGATCCAAGATTTCAGAAGAAACAAAAACAAGTGAATCACTATTACCACCATGGAAGAAACAGTAGAGGTTGCAGAGGAGGATAAATGCCTTGGTGTTCACTTGGACAACAGATTAGCTTGAGGACTCATCTGGAAAGCTGTCTACAAGAAGGGGCAGAGCATAAAAAGCATCTCATGGAAGCTTAGGTCTTGGTTTTTGCAGCACAATACCTCGTATGTTCTATGGTCCATCTCATACCCACATATAGACAAAAACTGAAGCTAGCTAAGCCTGTAGTTAGCACAACTAAGATCTGGACCAGTGAGGCTGTGGAGGAGCTCCGCACGTGTCTGGAAACCACAGACTGGGAGGTGTTGAGGGCTGCTACAGATAATCTGGACGAGTACACTGACATTGTGACCTCATACATACAGTACAATGAGGAGCGCATCCTACCAACGCGCACCAGGGTGCGTTATGCAAACGACAAGCCGTGGTTCACACCTAAGCTCGGCCAGATTCGACGAGAGAAGGAGGCAGCACGCAAGAGCGGGGACAGAGACAGCTACAAAGAGGTGAAATACAGGTTTAGCAGGGAGATGAGGAAGGCTAAGGCCCCGTCCACACGAAGACGAACCCTGGCCTAAACGCACAAATTTTTCACCAAACCAGCCTCTCATCCACACGAAGCCGGCGTTTCGGGGGTCTGTAAACGATCTTTTTTTTATTCAGCCTTCAGAGTGGGAAGATTTCGAAACGCCGTTTTCGCGTTTTCATCTTTCTGTTAATCCATTTAACACAAAAGCTTCTTTAGAGCCACTGTAAGACATATAGCTACAGGGATCCTGCCGTCTTTCAGCTATCAACATCTACAACAATTACTTGAAAAGAATCTGAAAGGGCTAAGACACCATTTCATTTGACCTTGGAATCAATAAGGTATTTTGGAAAGGAATTAAATGCAAACTAAAATATATTTCAATGTTGTTGTTTTTTTAATGAAAAAAATTATCACCTGGACCCATTAGTCTGAAATCTCAGTGGTCAACCAAATGTGATTTGCAGATGTTTTTGTGTAGAAAAAAGATTCAGAAGAAGGACACAGTAAATAATATTTTCGGTAAAGTTTTATTTTTAGTGCATGAACAGAATACTATGTCAAGGTCATAGCCTACCCCTTTCAATCCATTTTAAATATTTTCTCTTTTTTATTGTTTTTATACATAAAAAAATAACAGAGCAATTTTAATATACCTCTATTTTTCTCCCCAAAAGAGCACTCAGCAGGTTGGTATATAAAGGTGCTGTACAATGTACAAACATTTACATCTACTGGTCCTACAGAATGTAGAAGGTAGCACAAGGAATATTTTTTTCTAATGAACTGATGCAAGGCCACAGTATGATGTAGAGATGACAAAGAAAATGATCGGAACAGAATCAGCCAGTATAGGCGCAGACAGGCGCAGAAAGAGTGTTTTCCTTCTCAGGACCAGAGTGAGGAGTCTGTACCTGGTAGTCAGAGCTGGATTTACTCAAACACATTTACCAAACTATTGCACAAAACTCATAGTCTAAGCAGTACTGTAAACTGAAAACCGCTTCATACAATCAAAGTTTACCCTCCATTGGACTGTCTTTAACATTGCCTTTATCACATTTGCTACAACACTGTTCCCTGAGCTCATCTGAATTTTTTTATTAGTTATTTATTCTAATATCTCAGATTTTATTCTAACCTCTGATTTAATGTTTCTACATGCAACTCATTTCAAACCATTTTTCTTATACCTGCCTGCCTGCTTTACAACACAATATGCTGATGGCTTGTCTAAACACAAGCCTTGCATCAGCAGCATGGACAGTCTCTCAGTAAACAATACGTCACTCTGGCCTTTATCATCCTTCATGCTAGCCTGATGCACGACTGACCACACAGCAGGATAGACGGACAGCATACAGTAGTCAGCTTCTCAGTAGATAAACATAAACAACCAGGGACATAACTCAAATATGGTAAAGCTTTACATAAACTACCTTGAACCCTTTAGAAAACATGAAATGTAAATTTAAAATAAATAATGATACCAATACAACATAAAAAAAATGAACTGGTACTAAGTGAACATCAGTAGTTAAATACAGCTCTTTCTGTTATGCTACAGGGCATATGCAGTGCAATGGAATTCAATAGATATTTGTACATTTTGACACATTCAAATATTTATATATATATAACTATATGATATATTTCACAATGAGACACATTTTGAGAGATTGCAAACATTTGGTACAGCAGTTTGAATGTCTTGAACTACTATGAAAAGTCCAAGAGAAATCCTATCATTCAAGAACATTAGGAAACAGAAGAATGCTCCAGTAACTGGGACATTTTTCAAAACCCATAGTAAAACATGGGATGGTTTATTACATAAAAACACATGAATAAATATACCCTCCATTTGCGTTTGTGTATAATTTATTCTATTTTTTTTATAATGTATTATCTCAATGTATTATCTCAATATATTACAGCCTCTGTTATTTTACACATGGTAAACAAGATATGAAACCACAAGTTTCTGGTCTTTTTTTAATGATGCTGAAGGAGTGTCTTGACAAAATCCTCCGAAACAGTCAGAAGTAACCATTAGAGTAAACACTTTGACACCACTCTTTCAACTCACCCAGTGCTAAGAATGAGAATTATAAACTAGGAAGCGGTTTAACCTGGGTGATGTGCAGAACACGTGCAGTAAACAAAATCAAGGACTAACAGCATGCAGTTAAGCAAGCCTGTAAGTAAAAAAAAAAAAAAGTCTACATGTCTCCCAATGAGGCAAAATTAATCCTTTTGACAGCCATGTGGGAAGTTAACTACAAATCAAAGGCAGGGCCTCGCTCCTTTGTTTGCATAAGAGTCATTGCATTGCTATGGGTGGAAATTGTGGTCATTGTCCGACAGGAGACTCCCAGGATTGGCACATTTTCACATTTTAAGATGTCTAGTTCTGACAAGGCCCCGAGCGTGCCGCATGTGCTGAAGTTCCACACCGAAGATGCTGAAGCAGCAAACAAGGCAGAGGGAAGTGCTACATGTAAAATGTGATATCATTCTACTCCCAAAATATAAATCTGACCTCAACCTAAAGATGATTAAAATGGTCAGCATGTTGCACATCTCTATTCGTGGAAGATCTCTGAAAAAGAATGCTCTACTCTGTTGATATTGTGACGATTCAATGGCACAGTTTATGTCTAGGTGATTTAATGTTCTGTTACAGAGGGTCACGAAGGACTTCAGCTTTAGTAAGGATTTTGGCAGAGCTTGGTACTTTCCAAGGACCAGGGCCAAAAAATCCCTTTTGTCTCTGGGTGGTCCCTGGAATACTGTCTGTAGAGGCCACAAAGTCCTCTTTATTATGCTGTTTTTTGAATTTGGAGGATTTAGGTTCTCTTCCTTTTGTCTCCTGTGCTGAATCTACAGAGTCTTTTCTGCTCCACATATCTTTGAAAAATGACAACGAGTCTCTTTTGTTAGCAGTGTCTTTAGTTTTTCTCTTGTTTTCTGCAGGGTTGCCATTAACTGCTCTGAGCTCAGAGTCTTTGTTTCTACTTGTTTCACTCTCCCTTACCGTAACAGACTGCGTCCTGTGGCGGGCAAACCCTCCCTCTCTTCTTTTAAAGCTTTCTTGCTCAAGGCCTGGCCTCATTCTTTTCTCACTTCCTAGCGTGTATCTTCTGATCTGAGGAGTTCCCTTCTCACCACTTTTATTTTCATTACCTAAGCTCTCTCTGCTGGAAGAGTCCTTTAATCTCCAGTGATGCCCTTGTTGATGCTCCGTCTGCTTCAGGCTTGATAGCGCTTGATGCTGGATTGGAGCCTTCTCCTGGTTCACAGTTTGAATTTTTGTATTACTCATCTGAGGGATTTTGCTCCTGCTCAGTGTTGCTTCCTCTGCATGACTCTCAGTCTTTTGGGGACTCTGATGTTGCTCTTTGGCTTTAGGAAAAGTCTCCTCTGTTATCTTTGGACTGCTTAGCTCTCTTGAGTCATTTGTAGACCTGCTTCTCTGGGAGAACTTCTTTTGATCATAAAGAAGGGGAGAGAGCTGGTTGATCTTCTTTTCTGTCCACTCATCACTCTCCTCCAGTGAGTCCAAACCCCTGCTGTGACGGGGCTCATGGCCTCGCAGGGATTTAGTGCTCCCATTTCGGGAATGTTTCAGTTTTCTAGATAAAGTTGAGGAAATAAAAACGGAGGCCCCCGTGGGATGAGGGGAGGACTGAGGTGATGTGCCAGAAAAGAACACCTCCTCAGAAAAGCCTGTGGGTGAAATGAGTTTTTGATGACGTCGATCTGGAAAAGAAGCACAAATTTTTACATGTCAGAACGATAACATTACAAGCAGCAAACAATAATCTAATTTTCAGAATGTAAGGGGAATAACTTTAATTGTTGAGGTTAATAAAAGTGGGAAAATGTGAGTAAGAAAAGAATTACCAAGGTTAAAGAGAAGAGACCAGCAAAAGCAGTGACGGTGTTAGTGTTGGTGCTCAGTGTAATAGCACGCAGAAGAGGAGGCTGTGTTACCTGCATCAGGAGCAATGAAAGAGCCAAGGGGAAACAGATGATTACTGGTTATTTGACAAATGAAAACACAGCAGTTTTCTATTCTATATATTTGCTGTTTAAATTAATATAAATGTTTATTTTTTCATTGTATGTCTTTGAATATTTTGGACATGCAAATGCACTGTAATTGTTTTATGTACCGTAAATAGTTTGTTAAAGGGATCCCAGGAAGAGTAGCTGTCAAGCTTTTGACAACTAATGGGGATCCAAATAGTACCGGTAATACCATAAACTATACAAATCTGTGAAGTATGGAGCAACAAAAAAAAAAAATCCCAGAAAACATTATTATTTTTAACTAGATGAATGTAATATTTCCTACACCTAAGTATTATGTGCAGAAACGTGAGCAATTAGAAACTGAATTTGAAGTACCCTGACTGAAACTGTATTCATTTGACATGTTAAAAACATTTCATGGCATTTTGCTGCAGCTGATGGGCATGTATGAGCTTGCTAGATGTCATTGACGATGGCAAATTATCATCTATAATAAGTGTCATGTAGAAGGAAAACAAGATGGGTGTGGGATAACTTAGAGCTATAGCTGTTGGCTAAAGATGCTAATGTAGAATAGGGCGCAGTCTGTTTCATTGTTTTGTGTTTTTCCATCTATCTACCTCATGAACACTTCAGAGTATTGGCTCAAAATGTGGTGAAAATAAGTTTAATCTGATGTGAAATGTCAATCCACCAATCTTTGCTTGATTACTGTGTGGCCAAAGGATCTGGTTGTCTGAAACAAAAGGCAGTGGCTCCATTGAAATACATCAAATTTGGTCCTACCTTCTGGAACTAAACCTTAGATCAAAGATTATATCAGATATTAGTTCTTTTGCAATCTTCTATTTCATGACTGAATCTTTCATACACATTAAAATGTGAGGTTTGATTAAAAATCCTTAAAAAAAAAAAAGAAAACAACCAAATATCACAGTTGCTTTTTCATCTTTCTATCACACTTTTTCCTTCGCTCTACTTTCCATTTCTTATATACAGTCCTCTGTGGTCTACCAGCTTCTTAACCCTTAGTGATTAGTTTGCTGATGGTGTCACTGAGTCTCAGCTGGACCATAGTCAAATCAGGAGTCTTATTAGTGTCTGAGCTATTACCCAAAAGCAAAAAAACAATCAATATCACAAAGAAGTAAAAACCTGAAATACATTACTTTGCACTGTATTAAAAAAAAAAAAATCAGTGTTTGATACAGTGCAAACTAACGGAAATACCAAGACATTTCATTTTCAATTCTAATCCAGCAACATTTGTGTCATTAGAATGCTTCATACACTCTCTATGACCTTTATCTTCCATCTAGAGCCCAGATATCTGTATCAGGTGTCAGCATCTGGTTCACAGAGATTCTGTCCAACAGGCTTAAATGATCATCAGTAAGCTATGTGGAAATGCATGACACTGAGAGCTGGAATATAACAGCAAAGAAATACTAGATTTCAAACAATCTCTTACTATGTAGTCAAGTTCGGGGTTTATAGAGAAAGAAATGTTTTTCTGCATATTTACTGAAAATTAGAAATAAGAAAAACTGTGGTAGAAAGTGCACAGGAAACAGCAATAACTGCTGCACTGAGAGGGTTTAAAAGTCAACACACAGATATATCCAGGATATATGTGCGTAATAAGTGTCACATTCCTTGTGTTGAGCTATTGCTGAACAGGGGTCTACATCATAGGCCTTTTTTCTTTGGTAAACGGGAAACAGAACTGGACTTTCCCTCGTCTCAAATTCTCTTTTCAGGGGAAAGTGAATTTTGCATTTCATTCACATACCAGGCAGGAATTCTGTAACACATATGATTGGAAGCAGCATGACCTTCAATAAAAGAAATGCCAAAAAGCAATTGCAAAAAAAAAAAAAACTCTGACCACCTCCGACAGATGCAGCTATTCATGCAGAGGGGGCCAACCAATGATTGAGCGGACACTTTTTATAGTATATGGACATTATTTTTAGATGGTGATATTTTTAGTATAATGTTTTTTTTTTTTTGGTCCCTCATCTAAGAAATTTTACAAGACATTTCAATTTGTGTTTTCATTCAGCTGTAAGCTTTATCAGTCTGTGTCCAATAAATCTATAGTATACATTACCTTAAATTTTCACCTATTTCCAAATAGATATGATTTTTGACTAAAAGGTTGAAAACATTAGTAATCAGAGCACGACTGCTTCGTAAATCTTTGCAAAGTGCACAGGGAGAGAGATAACAGGGAACTTTCCCTAAATAACTCAGAGGCGGTGAGGTGGAATTTGCAAAGCTATAATTTCACGCAATTTGCAAATTAGAAGGAGATAAAAAGTTGAGCATTTATAGAGACTTTATTGAAAGCAATCAGAAAGAGTGTACACATATTTCCTGACATGCATAGGGAAGAAAAAAATTATTAAAAACTGATTTAATCCAAATGTTCCATACGTTTAAGAACATTGTCTCATAGTGAATTTATACTGTGATTAAATAAAGTGGGTTAGTACTTAAGTTTCCAAATGAACACAAAACAAAGTTCATTAAAGAGGAAAACTGAACAAATATCTCACTTCCATCCTGGGCCAGACCTGCTCCGGGTCGCAGCAGCAGGACTACTTTGTTTCCTCCAGCTTGAATCAGATCAATCGCCCGTGTATGGGAAATACCACGAGCCGGCTCTCCATTAATCTCCACTATCTCATCACCAACCTGTCACCAATGCAGAAAAACACCAATGAGCATCTAACATACTTTGCAACATGTTTGTTCACACAGAGCTGATCTAAATCTTATGTTGTGCACAGATCCTGATTTATAACACCCTATAGGCTCTTTCTTTCAGTGGTGACAAAACAACTCTGGCTAAAGCCTGAAGACATGTCAGGCTGCTTGGCTCTAATCAATGCTGACATTCTTTAGCATCCTTTGAAAGGCAAAGTCAAGACCAGGGATCACAGTCTGACAGGCTCTAGGGTTTGTCCGCACAAAGACCCTCATTCAAATTTTGATAATCTAATATTTTGTCTCCCTTTGGGAAATAAAATGAAGGGAGACAATATGCTGTCAGTTATGATACCAACTTCTGGGAAAGGATTTAGTCAGCTGCGTGCTTTGGTAGAAAAAAATTATTTGGACCTTTCTTTTATTGAGGTTTATTATTTTATTTCCCTTTAATGGTGTTAAACAGACAAGGAATTAATGGAAACTGTAATTTCATACAGAAAACAGTAAAATCTTTCTAAAAGCTAATGTCATAAAAACATCCCCCTTACAAAGATATGTTAAAGGAGCACTTACATGGATTCTCCCATCCTGCTCAGCTGGTCCGTCTTCAGCGAGCCTCAGGATATACAAGCCCATGTTGTACTCGGTTCCCCCGCGCAAACTAAAACCAAAGCCTACGGGACCTCTCTCCAGCTCCACAGTCAGACAACCCTTCAACATAGACGATAGCACTCAGAATGCACACACATGCTACACAAGATACATTCTAAATACTATGCATGCAGTTATTGCACAGCTTTGCAGTAAGTAGTGAGTTTTAATGCACTCGAAGGATTTAATAATTACCTGATTGGGTCCTGTCACACACAGTGTCCCCACCTCACCAGGTGGAAGAGTTTTATGGTCAGACCAGTTGACTGCATCCCTTTTGTCCTCCAAATCCAGGTTAAAACTAAACAGACAGTTAACAGTTATTTATTATTGCTCACTTCAAACTGAATGCATCAGCACACCAGCTAAAAAAGCTTTTATTGAAATTACAGCTTTGAATGTTCTGCTTGATGCCAGCAGGGAGGGAAACATTCATAACAGAATGTGGGTATAGTTATTTAGATAGGATTTATTATAAATGTACAACAGACTCTTATCTGACACACTCCTCAGTTCAGTGGTTACTTCCTTACATTTTATAATCCCTCTGTGTTGTTTTGTTTGTTAATTGGGTTTTGTTCAGGTTGACATCCCAGGGATTATTATAACAATATTTCAGAGAAACACTAAAACCACTAATCTATGTAATTCACTTTATAATGTTAATTTTCTTTTACTTTCTCCTCTACCTCATAGGTCCAAAGCGTGTCCATGAGCAGAGAGTAAAGTTTTAACTCTTCCCTTTGGTTTCTTACCGTTCATCTTGCAGAGCTGACCTTTGTCCAATGGCCCTGTGTTGAAGAGCTGGACTCTGTTTAGCAGAACTTGCTCCTGATGGGGGGCCCTTGTACTCTAAAATATATAAATATTACACTGATCAATAAATGTAATTTCGTAGTAATTTATTTCAAACAAATTAAAAGTAAAAACAGAAAGGAAAATAAGATAACTAATCATAAATTTTGGTTATACTAATACATTGACTTTTAAAATGTCCGTCTTCTCTTAGATATTATCTCCTCTCTCTGTAACAAATCAGTTTTTTCATATTGTATTGCTAGTTCCTTACTTTGATCATGAATTGTGTAGTTTTAAATAATGCAAGCTCTCAAAATTTCCATATATTTGATAAAAAAAATAATGGATGTTCGTAATATCCCATTTTATGTAGCATTCTTATCATTTTTCTTTTGTATTACATACAGTTGCTGTACACCAGTTTAAAATGTATTGTCACAAACTTCCACAAAATAAGTCAAATACGTTGCAATGAGAATATTGTATAAGATAAACAGAGATTTGTGGTCCAATATAAATCCTATTTGCCTGAAAAAAACAACACTTCTTTGCTAGTCTAGATTTTACTTGGCAGATGATGAAACAGTGTGTTTTATAATAACCTCATCTGCAGAGTTTTTAAGGCATACCCAGAAAAACAGCCTGATACTATAAAGAAAAAGCTGAAGAGAAAACAAAGAGTGGAATAGCTTAGTAAATCAAATGATCCATGTTCAGGCTTATACACCAAAGCAGTTCATTAAGGAAACTGATACAAGTTAAAACTTCCTGTGTCAGACTGGTGTTAATAGTGGGTATAACAACATCTGAGCTTAAAAATTAGTCACAATGAAACGTATTATGTGCACGCCGTCTTTAAGCAATGGTAATAGCATAATGCTATGAATGACAAGTCTGTAGTGAGTTTGACTGCAGCCTCCCCCACTGCTTACTGAAAGGTCCTTGAACAAGATGCTGGCCCCTCACTTTGCTCCTAATCTGCAAATCAGTGTAAGAGGTTGCATGTGAATGGGTGACTGCGGCTTCTAGTCAAAAAGCTTTTCTAATGGAAAGCATGATTAAATAAAAGGATTATTTGAATTTCTTAAAATAACTTATTACATCCAAATTACATCTTACTTTAAAAAATCCATTTATGTTTGAAAAAGACCAACACAACTCTAAGTGTATTACAACAGCATAACATGGTAAGAGCCATTCATGACTACGGTTTAAAAGATATCCTTGGTCTGCTGGAAAAGTTTAGCTCCTTATTGATTAAAACTAAACTAAAAAGGCCCACTATATAATTTTAGAAAAAATTGAGCAGAAAGCAAAAACAATTGTAGAAATGTAAAAAGTTCCAGGTTGCAGAGTGTTGTTAGAGCTAATGCAGCAGTGCTAACTTTGTAAGCTTCAAAAATCCTCTTACCAATCAGATTGATAATAAGCAGCATCCATCCATCCATCCATCCATCCATCCATCCATCCATCCATCCATCCATCCATCCATCCATCCATCCATCCATCCATCCATCAT
>NW_015151255.1:205020-247021 GCF_000732505.1 Cyprinodon variegatus | reverse complement strand
ATTAGCAAAACTATTAGCATATAAACATCTTAATTAGCTGTATCCCTATTATTATTATTTGATTTCTTTAAACATGTCATGATTTAAAATGGAAAACATTTTTTTATTACATTCACACACTATCATAATTAGCTTATTTGTAAAAATGTCCCACTTCTTTTATGGATGAGGTAAAGGTTAATTTTTGATTTTCTGAATACCTTGGTTTGAAATTGACCTTAGAATGTGATTTTAATATATGTAGATATTCTGATTAGACGAAAACTTGATTACCTTTTAAAACAGGAAAACCTACGTCTAATTTCCAAACTAATAATTAGAAACAGACTCAAAAATGTGATTATAACAAACAAAAGTTATTATGGAGAGTACCCACCATCCTCAGGAACCACGGTGAGGGTGACAACAGTGCCAGCTTCTTTGATAAGCTGAACAATGTCATTGTGAGAGAGCTCAATGATGGAGCGGCCATTGACTGCAGAGATACGATCTCCAACATGGAGCAGGCCGCAGCGATCAGTCGGACTCCCTTCAATGATACGGCCAATTTTGTGAGGGATAACTGAAATGACAGATATTAAGAATTCTGAGGTATTAAAATTCAGCTCAAGTATCCATTTTAGATTTATCAAGATCTATTTTTTTTTTTAAACTGAGATTCATATTTGCATTTTCTATAATTATGTGTTTAGGTTTCAGAAATGTAACCTAAACACATAATGTACTGTAACACAGGTTTCAGATTTTTACAGATTTTTCATTAAAAACACAAACTTGGAAGTTGGATCCTTACCTCCATATGGGGGTTTGCTCTTGGATGTGAGGATGACAAAGCCAAAACCCTCATTCTCCCTGCGGTGGAGTGTGATATCGAAGGACTCGTGATCCAGTGCGCTGGGCATAGGTAGGCGAGGTAGCTTTGGAGAACCGTTCACCAACACAGGAGCCATTTCCTGAATTTCTTCATCCGTTGCTTCTGATATAAAAGAAAACAGTTTGTTGTTTGCATAAAATACTAGTTTGCATTTTTTTGTTTCTATTTCACCCTTTTTTCACAAAGTGCCATATTCAATCTAAACATAGTCAAGGTGATGAAAAAAATTGACAAATTTGTACTAAATCTCAAATCAATTTGTGTGGCTTCGTATTAACCTCTGTAGATGACCTTTCGACGAACAGTCAGCATGACTTGACCGTTACGAGCCGCATTGGTCATGAGGTCCAACACCTGCTTGTGTGAGCGACCTTTGACCATCACTCCGTCGATGCCAATCAGCTCATCTCCGGCTCTGAGGCGACCATCCTTCTCAGCAGCTCCATTGGGCACGATGGCCCCGATGTAAACCTGGGGAAACACATTCTGATATGGGGTTAATTACTGAGAAGTGGCCAGAGAGAAGGCAGACAATGCTGGAGCTATAAATAAAATGGGACAACAGAAAGTTTCCCGTTTCCACCACTAATTTGTCTTAATTTGACTCCAGTAAAGAAGATGCTTTGTGTCTAACTGTTAAAGTCAGATAAGCAACACAGCTTCACATCAACATGCATTCAAGAAATCCCTACTTCTTACTAAGAGGTTTAGACTGTAACAATTTCATTGTATCTGAATTATTCTGAAACTCTTTCATACCAGTTAGTTTTTCATGTTTTTTTTTATGGATTTTAAATTGCATGAGCTAATTTTAAGGTCAACTTAAAACAATTATTTCTTATCAAAAAGGTGCACTGTTTACATTTTAGTAGTGTTGCACCGATACTGTTACCAGTATCGGGCAGGGCCCCGATTCAGCACTAAAATGGTGGTATCGATTTTTGTATCGGTGAGTACCGACAAATAGCGCACTGATACAATTTAGAGAGCCAGATATTTATTCAACTATTGTCACCCATTCCAGGTAGGCAATAAAAGTTCTACTGGATTCACTTTGTATTAGTCTTTTTCCTGCTTCACAAAGGTAGGCAGCAGCTTGACAAAGCCATGATTGTAATTATTTTACATCCAAGTAGTATGTAGTTCTTCATAACACACACACCCACACATCATTTTCAAACAAATGGTATAAATGGCTCAGTGGAGCAGTGGATAGCACTGCTGCCTTGCAGGAAGAAGGTTTTTGGTTCGATTCCCGGCCATGGGGTCTTTCTGCATGGGGTTTGCATGTTCTCCCTGAGCATGTGTGGGTTCTCGACCTGTCCAGGGTGTACCCCGCCTCTCGCCCGTAGACCGCTTGGGATTAAGCGTGTAAATAAAAAAAAAATGGATGGGTATCGGTATGGTTTCGGTATCGGTCAATACTGCACAGCCAGGTATCGGGGCCAAGAAATGGCATCGGCACAACACTAGATTTAAGATAACTAGATTATTGCTCTATTAATACATGTTTGGTCATACTTCATAAAGGGTCATTTGTGAAATGTATGCTATTCAAAGATATATACATTTTTAAAAACATAATTGGCTGCAAAGTTTTGGATTCAGGACACACCTCCACTTTTCAGGCATAACATTTTGACCACCTGTGTTATAACTGTTTTGAGGCTTTCTGCTGCCAAAACAGGCCTGACCCATTGAGGTATGTCATCCCATCCCAGTTATGTTAGTTTGGACTGATATCTGGAAAATAACTGTTAATTTTTTCTATATGGATGTTTTCATCAATTTGCAGAAAGAGGCCACAGCTGTCAGGGAACTGCAATGTGGAATCCATACAATATAAAAAAAAAATGTGACTCATCAAAGGCCACTTTCTTAAATTCCTCAGTGATTGCTTGATACTCATGTCTCCGTTGTTGCTCTCTTTTGTTGGTATACAGGGTTCACCTAGATGATCTGCAGCTATTCAGCGTCATGCAAACACCCCATAACATGATGACTATGACCTTCATTCATCTCAATAAGGAGCTTATTAGAGTTGCAATAATCTTAAGCCTTCACATTTTGGTAGAGGTTGTTCTTCTGACAAAGCAGCTTAGAGGTCATTTACCATTCTAATATAACTCACCTATTTCAATAAAACGATGAAGAAATAATCATTGTTATTGCTTAACTGGTAATTATGGGTTGCCTGATCAATGTGCGATGAGAGTCCTTATGGTAGTAGCAGTCTTTGTTTGGAGTATTTGTTCTATTAGAGGCCCACCATGTTTATACAGTAGCAGACATATAAACAATGCCTCTAAGATCCACAATGCAATTAAAATCACAAAATTAGTTTCATCCAATTCTTTCTTTAAAAAACTTAAAACAAAAGACTACAGCTACAAATACTTTCAACAGCTCCTATCAGTTTCAATACTCTTTACTCAGAGTAGGTGAGTTTTATGGACTTACTGGCTGTTGTGGACCTTCTCCTCCCAGAACTCGAAACCCGAAGCCCGTTTCAATGTCTCTCTTCAGAAAAACATCTATGTCTTTGGTGTGAGGCTCTGTGGAAGAGAGGAGTTTTACCGCTACCTTTTTTCAGTGTTAAAAAGAATGTTAAAAGCAGCATATCTTGTCAACACTCACGCCTGCTCTCCAGCAGGGCTTTGGACTTCAGGTACATCTCTGAGGCCTCTCGCTTGGGGGAGTCAGAGGAGCGCAGGGTGCTCGTGTTCGAATGGTAAGGCAAAGCCTGGGGAGTCGCATCTGCAATGGCGTCTAAAGTCTCTGTGCTGGACGTCATTTCTTGCCGCTGATGACAAATACATAATCGTTATCTCATACTGATTTATGCTTGGTTATTCCATGAAAGGAAAAGCTCAATGCATACACTTCTTTTGTATCATTGTCTTTTTTGTATCTCAAAAAAACATTTAATGAAAGTCTGAGCACCTCGTTTTCTTTGACAAGTGTCTAAGCATCACACAGCGTTGGATAACAAAAGCTGGAAAGGTCACTTTTAATAACGTACATCAGTCCCCACCTCCCACTCCGTCCTAATATTCCTTCTATTGTTTCTGGGGGTAAGTAATAGGATCCTACAGAGAAAGTGAAGATTTCCCCGAGGCTGTGATAGGCCTTCTCAGCATGAAAAGAGAACCGTCTTTATCTAAAACTGTTGTATTAATAACACCTACAAAACTAAACAGGCTCATCCAATCCTCATTACCCCTGCAATCCCCAGACAATAGACCAAAGAATACGAATAGCAAAAGATAGGTAATTAAGACTGTTTTTGAAAGCAGACAAAAGAAGGCGGTCTGAAAGATAATCAATATTCAAATTTATTGCTATTATTTAATTCAACTCAGCAGAGGATTAGTGGTTAAGCTGAAGGACGAAATCTTTTGATTTCAAATTGAAGTATATTCCCCCACAGGGAGAAACAAGTAAGGAAGAGACAATAATTCACTTCTACTCACAGGCTTCAAAGATTTCACAGGAGATGTCTGACCTGTTGTAACAAAAAGACAGACAAAAAGAAACATGTTAAAATCTATTATGTTCCTATTTGAAACAACAGAAGCTCCAGCAGATGGCACTGTCTCTCTGACTAAGACACAGCGGCAGGAAGTGTAAAAATAAACCAGTGAGCTACTTAAAACTCAAGAGCTGTCTTCACTAAAGAATGCTCCATTAGGGAATATTGAGCCATCCATAAGATTAAAGATACATATGGAATATAGTGTTAGTTCATCATATTCTGTGCTGCAGCCCAACTGTATAGCTGAGAAAGCAGGTAATGGCTTTTGTGTTTAATGCCTATAATTCCACGGCTGATAATTCTTCCCTTTGCTTTGGAGCACACCCACATGTTCCATCTAAAGCACTCAGATAGTTCCCTATAGAACATCTCACACAGCCCAGCGCTCTTCCCCCATCCTCCTCAATTCTCTGTATTAATCAAGTTAACAAATACTTGCAACCCTCAGGCCACATGATGACCAATTGGCCTGATCTGAGGTTAATGGAACCTGATGCACTGTAACGAGGGAGATATTTTCATGCATCACCATTAAAATTCCTAACCCAACATCATCACCAAAAACTGAAAATGAAACGTTTGCTTTCCACCCAAACACTCCCTACTGCGCCCTACTGTCACCTCCACCCAGCTCTCTGATCTTTTTGTTTTAAGCAAAACTCACCAACAATAAACACACAGTGCAAGAGGGAGCCTCCCATAAGCTACAGGCCATTGTCTAATAAGGGTTTAGGATGGCATTAATTCTTTAGTCTGGTGAAGCCAAGCCCATTTATGCTTCAACGGTGGGAATCATGCAGTGGAGCAGGACAAAACTATGGTGGCACAGCAGTAAGTGTTAGTAGTATGGGTGTTTGGACAACAAGGGAAGACAGTTCAGGCATAGCTTGGGGCATGGAGGACCCAGTGGACCTCCCCTCCTTAGCAGTTTAGCCGTGGATCTTTTAGAGGCCACGGATAAAGAGGCATGCAGAGATCCCCTGCGCTCTCTTGATGATCAAAGCTAATCGGGGTTCAACAACTTGCACAGCGTGTCCCTCAGGCGGCTATGGCGAGATGTAGGAGACATTTGAAGGGTGCCTCCCCTTCTCAACACTGTGGAATCAAGCGCTTCTCCACACTTATGTAATTCCCTCTCTCAGACTTGTACCTTGCATTACGCCTCTTTTACAAGTTGCCATAAACAGGCAGAAAGAGTTGAGCTGTATGGAGTGAATGTTTGAGAAATACTTGGGATGCGCCATCGGGATATGTAAAGCATTGGCAAGAAATTAAACTCATGAACTGGCTTTGAACAGCATCTACAGTAGCTAGAGTGGTGAACTTGGACTTAGCCAGCAAAAACTATTCAGCTTTTCCTGTGGAAGCTTTAAAACCCACTGCATACATGGTGTCTGCAGTGGGTTTTAAAACATGTGATATCACTCAGTGTCCCTAAACTGGCCACAGCACAACCTCACCTCCCATCAGTATCAGCACTCTGACCTCACCTCCAAGCATCACTGTAGAAGTTTTAACAACTGGAGTAAATAATGTGAGAAAAAAAGAACAGGAAAAAGATGACTGTGCAAAAGGTAAAATAATTGATAGAATTACAAGAAAAGCCTGTTTATTACACATCAGGGATGATGGATCCGTGTGACTACACCATACTTTATTAAGCCATGTTCCCTATGCTGAGTGGAAATACTCATAAAATGTGTTTCAGTAATATAAAAACCCAAAAGGTATATTTTAAGGTAAAATCAGAAATGCAGAATCGATGCAATTTGCAAGAGAAATATTAACTCCAATGAACAGATAAGAGGCATATGTCAGAAACCATGGGCATAAAATTACATATTAGCACAGAGTTTCACTGGAAAGATACATCTTGCATCATTTTTGTGTTTATACCATAAAATATTATGGAAACAAACAATGCAGATATTGCTACCTCTCTGTAAAGTGATAGCCAAGATAATACATTTTACTTAATTGTTTTAGAAAGGAAAGCCTTTGAATAGCATTTGTGTTTATTGAAATGAAAGCTTAAAAGCTTTCATTTTACTGACTTTTGTTATTTTTAACATGTTTATATTGTTAAACACTGTGCAAAAGATTAAAACTATGTTTTTCTGGCAAAGAGACCCCATCCTGTTCAATTTTTCTTTGACCTTTGACTGCTTTCATTCTTTATCTTTTTGTTATCTTTTTATCTGTTTCCATTTACAGCTCTACTGTCCTTGTAGACGTATCCCTCCTGTTGTTTCAGACACAAACACAGACAAATGACCTGTATGTTTGCGTTTTTGAAATGAGGAAAATTGAGAGCAGTGGATGAAAGAACTGACAGGGTATAGAAATCTATCTATAGCAGCTCAGGAGTCGTTTGTTAAAGAAAAAGGCCGGGTACTGAACTGATAATTACAATGAAAAATAATGAAGAAAAAAAAAAGAATCTGTCAAACACACCCTGTCAGGCTGTTCATGGTCGAGACCATAACTCATGGTCATTTTTAATGATTGCAGGTAAGTCTAGCTGCCTGGAGGCAAAATATAAATGACTTAAATTTCCTGTGCAGTGCAGAGCATTAAATAAAGATAAAAAAGATATCTAGATAGATGGAAGAGATGCAGAGATGTATGACTGTTTTACTCTCACCTCCTCTCAGTACCAGCACGTTGACCTCACTGCCCACAGGAAATTCTTTCAGGATGTCCACCACCTGTGCGTGACTAAGGGTTTGGACATTTTGTCTGTTGATCTCCTTGATAACATCTCCTTTTTGAAGCCCACGGCACCATTGGGCATCTAGGATCATCTTCACCTTCTGCCCCAGAGGACAGTCTGCAATGGCAAACCCAAATCCTCCAGGCCCTTTCACCAGTGGGACACTCACCAGCTCGGGCTGCAGCATACCCGTGGCGCCCTGCCCCTGCTCAGGCTGCCTCCCATTGGGCAAAGCAGCTACGACAGGCCGACCGCTGGCGTCTGTTGTTACGTAGTGAAGTTCCTGTGATGAGCCATGTAGGACATCACCTTTCACTAGCAGGGGTTGGCCATTAATGAGCGGCACAGCTGTCACCACTTCCCCACCATGGAGAGGCTGGGTGGCTGGTGGAGGAGGAGGAGGGGGTAGAGGGTCGTCGCTTTCTAGATCTACATCCGGAGGAAGTGGGTACCCACGGCAAAGAACCATGTCCACGTATTGGTTGATGGGGATGGACTGAAACATCTGCACCACCTCTGGATGAGTCTTTCCCAGCACACATGTCCCATTAATTTCAACAATCACATCCCCTGTGACAAATGAGAAAAGACAAAAAAGAAATAAAAATATATTTTATTCATTCTTAACCCAGACACCAACTGTTCACAACTCAAAACCTTTGAATTACCGTCATCACATGGTTCCTCCAGAATCTCATCATCACCTACCCTTTTCTCATTTCATCAATTTCCTTTACTGCTTTTATTTCTTTTTATCTCATTCAGTCATGTTTTATCCCACCTACACTTTCTACATTGCACGCCTGAGCAGTGCTCTTGTTACAAATGAAAAGAACTGGAGAAAAAAGATTTCCGCCACATAATACTATTCAAATAATTACACACACTGCACACCTTACCAGACTGACAGCTCACAGTGTCAAAGTAAAATCAATGTCACTGTAATCACGTAATGCGTTTGAAGACAAACATTTCCAAAGTTCTTCATAACATGAAAAAATGGCTCCTTTTTTTCTGTTTTTTTACTCAATCTCGTCCGAATTAAGGACATTAACATTTTTTTAAGGGAAATGAGGCCTTCAGTGCTTTTTAGATATTCTGTTTTTATTTGTGATCTCCTTGATAAATTGTGGACACACTCTCACAGTGATTTGTTAGGCTACCCACTCCTGAAAATGTATAGCACTGTTCCATATCTCTTCTATTTATAGATAATGGCCTTCACCTTGGTTACCCTAAAGCCTTAGAAACAGCTCTGCACTCTGCCTGACAGATGACAGGGACTTTATTCAACATCTTTTTTGGGGAATTTCCTTATACCAGAGTAAGAGTGATAGATGTGTTTTTTCCCTCTTAGTAAATCTAATATTCATTTTGAGAGTGCTGTTTGGAAAATTGGGGGTTATGCATGCATGAAATAAAAATGTAGTGTTAGAAAAAAAAAAAAGCCAGAGAAAACATAAAACATCCAATTTTTATGGAGAACAAAAGGGGACTTTTGTTTTGTAAAATGTAAGTTGTAATGTACTGTAGAATATATTTAGCTTATAAATATGTGAAAGTATAAAAGACGTATACTAAACTTAAAATTGTGTATCCTCTGCATAGTGGTAAAACAGACATTCTTTAATGTAAGATGTTGAGGGCGCACATGCAATAATAAGAAGGCAAAAACAATCTTGTTGCACACTGCAGAAATAGCAGAAGAGCGGGAAAACCTGGATAACAAAAGCCTCCCAGTATATGCAGTACTGTATGTCTAACAAATTTTCAAGAGTCTGACTTTAAAACATTTTCTGTACCAATGTGGTCTTCCTGACAGCGACATTGCATTTTAATTTAAAGTATTTTCCCCCTTTGCCCTGTCTTTTGAAATGAAGTTGAGAACATAAACTTAGTTTTGCTCACCAGATGCCATCTTGTTGTCCTGTGCTGCAGGGCCATCACTCAGCACATTTTTCACCTGGAGAAACTCATCTGTGCGGTCTCCTCCTATGATAGTAAATCCAAAGCCTTGTGAGCTTTTTTTCAGAGCTGTGTGGTACATCTCCCCCTTCAGCTGGTTGGGGTCTGCAGTGAAGCCGAGCATACTCCCTTTACCTGTGCAAAAGTTAGACATTTCACACTCATTTCTGATAATCAAGCAGCACATAATAAAATAGTGAAGAAATGCAACCTCTGAACAGTAAAGCACTCCAACTGCAGCAACAAAAGATTAAAACATTGACATTCCTCTTGAAAGAATAAACAGTGTGTACAAAAATGTAATTATACGCATTATCTGAAAAAAAAAATCAACACATTAATCAGTCATTATCCAAATAATAGATGCAATGTATATTTAAACACAATAAACCCATTGACAGAAAGGTTTTTTGCAGCCATGTTGAGAAGAAAAGCCCACACACAGATGAGGTGACAAAATTATAGCTTTAGAAGCTAATCTACTTGCCTCTATTCATTATAAAACTATAGCGCAGAACGTGCAAACAGTACCTCTGACACTATCTAATTTAGCGTATTGTCCTTTTATCTCCTACTCTATTTAATAAATGGCTTAGGAAAAGTGAAGCTTTGAGACTGTTGTGATTGCAGGCTTTATGTA
This sequence comes from Cyprinodon variegatus, assembly GCF_000732505.1. NCBI lineage: Eukaryota > Metazoa > Chordata > Actinopteri > Cyprinodontiformes > Cyprinodontidae > Cyprinodon > Cyprinodon variegatus. Next base: position 237,294 of record NW_015151255.1, on the reverse strand, counting down.
ACTTGAGTCAGGAACAACTAAAGGTCAGCAGCAACATCAATAAGGACCAGCATCTCTGTTGTGGCATAAGAAATACACAAAATAGCCCACTCTCATTGGTTTGCATTAAGCTGCAGCTTCTCCTTATCTTACAGTTCTACACTTTGGATCATGAAAATACTGAAACGGTAAAACATCTGATTACTTTGAGGGAATTCAGTAGTAAAATACAGTTTTCCAACTATCAGCAACAGTTTCTTGAAAAGGTCAATATAAATCCTTCTCACATTCTGTCATGGTAAGACGGCATCTACTAAATTTATTTTGGGGGATTTTCAGGTGACACACCAACACAGAGAAACTCATGATTATGAGCGGGGTTGGGGTGATATATATTTTTTATATTTAATATTTTTTAACTAAAAACAAGAAGCAAATCAATAAAACAATCAAAAACTAAATGTGTATTTAGTCCCCTGTTTTTTTTTTTTTTTACTACAGCAGCAAGTTTTAGGGATTTTTGTCTCTTCCAGTTTTTCACCTGTAAAGGCAGATATTTTCTTTGCATAACAGTTCAAGCTTAGCCACATTAGATTGAAAACAGGTTAGTTATCTGGCTGCTAGAACATACAACTACATTCTAGCAGCTGCTTTTTGTGTTTTGCTAGAATAAAGTGAAACTCGGCAACATGTTGTAGTTTTTTACAGGTATCCATCCAACATTTATATTTATTTTCATCCATTCAATGTTTCATCAACTCTGATCAGCTCTTTTTCCTGCAGAAAATGATTATCCCCATGGCATGATGCTGTCACCACTATATTTTCACAGTAAGGATGGTGTGTTCAGGAAAATGTGTTCTTTTGTATTTTGGCAAAAATGTAACTTCAGTCTAAATTGACCAGAACAGATTATTCGATATGTTTGCTGTTTCTCCTACATGGCTAATGGAAACCTGCAAATGTTACTTGATAATGTTATTTTTAAACCATTTCTCTTTCACTAGTTTTCAGTGAAGGTTGGCTCTATGGACTGTACTAATAATACCTATTCTGTACCTGGGTGAAGTTGACAAAATTGTCTGATTTGAAGAAGGTGGGGGCGCTGGTTGACCTTTGATGACCTCTAGAAACATTTCCTTATATCTTTAAAATGATACAGCACAGACGAAAATCTTTGTTGCACAAACCAGCACAAACGTAGCACAAATGTTTGACACCAATTTCATCGGATTTGAAGAAGGTGGGGGGGCTGGTTGACCTTTTGACCTTTACCCTATCATTAATATCTTCAAAGCCAAAGCAGCACAAACGAAAATATTTGCTGTACAAACCATCACAAACAGAGTCGAGTTAATTGACACCCATTGTGTCTGAATTGAAGAAGGTGGGGGGGCTGGTTGACCTTTGATGACCTCTAGAAACATTTCCTTATATCTTTAAAATGATACAGCACAGACGAAAATCTTTGTGCACAAACCAGCACAAACGTTTGACACTAATTTCGTCTGACTTGAATAAGGTGTGTGTGTGTGTGTGTGAGTGTGTGTGTGGGGGGGGTCTATTCTTCCAACTTAGTTAATCCTTTTTTTTCTTTTATTTAATTACTGATGAACAGTTTATACAGATATTGCAGTAAATTACATACAGGCTGAGTTTTCACTAATTAGGTGACTCTTAAACCTTGTTGGGAACATTACTTAAATAAATGAACTACTTACCTTTACTCGGTATATCTCTAAAAAAGCGAATTCTTTTTTTAGGAACACGTTCAACTGAATCGGAGGCTCTGCGCCATCGTCTCTGCGCCATCGTCTCTGCTCTCAGTCTGTGTTCAACGCATGATTAACGTCAACCCAATTTACAGATCCTCAGTCAATCGGCATCACTTATGACTCTAACTCAGTTCCCTGCTTGTCACTGAAGTAAAAATCTCTCCCCCTCTACAGAGTCTGATATTAAAAGTCTCTTTGATCAATCTGTAGTAACAAACTGCATTAGATTGCAGCATTACCAATATGTGAAAAGCAATTATTTCGATTAGTTTTCAATGGAACAACTAATACACTTTTTAACACTCCCAACACTGCCATTAAAGGTAATACGTTGCACTGATTTCTATTTAAGGTTTCAAAGAAAAGGGTTGAAAACATATGCACGCCACACTTTCCAGATTTTTACTGCATATAAAGTAGCTGTTGAAAATCATGCACTGTTTCCAATCCAGTACTAAACTATACAGTCCCTGTGTGGCTTTATCTTATAAATCCAAATAAAATACATTGTTAGTTGCAAGGGGTTATGTATACTTAATATTGCAAACCTGCCAATTATAATGTCAGTTTGTGACTGAAACTAAATTAAATAAAAAAGATTAAAAGAAGTCCAATTAATCAAAGAAAATACAATAATTCTACCTAAAGACTCTAAGACCAATGTGTTTTTTCCTGATAAGAGTACAGGCTCAGGTAGTTTACACATTCCTGCACAAACAACATGAAAGGATGTCATGTCACTCCTCCCTCCTTCAACAAAACCCGCATTAGTCTGTCTTAAGCCCATCGCTCCTACTGAAGATGTAAGCTTGTATATAAATGTCATAAGTATAAGAACTAAAAGGCTGAAGAATTAAAGTTAATATTTGTTATCATGCTTAGTTTCAAATGTAATAGAAATAACAGAATTTGATGCATTTTTTGTTTTCTAACAATAAGTAGTAACAAAATAATTATATATGAAGACGTTATTATTTTAGACATTATAAATTAGAATTTGTGGATAAAATTAAATATTAGGAAAAAATGCCTTGCCTGAAAATCAGCTGTTGGTCTCTGGGAATTGTAAGCTCCATGTCCTTCCAGTTTGTTTTGGGTATATCTGTTCTCATGGCCTGAACCCACTTCAAATGATTGCTTTCCCATATTTAGTTATCAACTTCCTGTTCTGGCTGGTTTAAATAAGAACTCCACACCTCCCTCTCACTTCCCCTGCCTTTTATAAACACTCCATAACTTTCAGTGTGAGAGGAATTTAAATCAAGGCACTCTCAAACTCTCATGCGGTTCATCAGGCTAAAAACGTCCAGGGCAGAGTGGCTTGAAGTGTAAATTATCACAGCCAGTGAGGACTCCAGATGTCCACCGCTGGTTTACGGATCAAGCATAGCTTATTTACATAATGACATTGAAATTGCTTGATAAACTCCAAATGAAATACTTCCCTATTGCTCCTCACAGGGAAACCTGAAACATGCATTTGATAACACACGTTAGAAAAAACAAAACATCGAGATATAAAGAAAGTCAACAGAGAAGGGAACAGAAGAAGAAGGTGGTGTGGCATGTGTGTGTCTGGAAGCCAAAAGACGGTTTAAAGGCCTCTTGATTGGAATGTGTTGATTATAAACCAAAAGGAGATAAACAATTATGTCCACCTTGGCAACCATGATTTTTGGCTGTTTATGTGTAAGAGGTCAGAGTAGTAGTTCTTCTAAGACTTTATTGATCATACATATATCTAATGACAACTGCATCAGGTAGACCTTTTCATATATCAGGCATACCTTTTAATCAGCTTGTTATCCCAAATAAATAGACCATTTAATTGCAGGAACTCAGTACATTTTGGTATATAGATTTGTAGATGGACACTTGCTAAGGGTAGGGTTGACACCATCATCGAGAGAAATACCAGCTGACCTGCTGCCGTCAACACCTTTGTTTATAGATGTTGGAGCTTGGCCTGTTTTTTTAGTGTAGTCCTGTTTCTCTGAATGTGACTAACTCTCTTCATCCTCTGACATGGGGGCTGGCTTGGAGCTGGTATGCCTGTCTCTGGGTTTCTTGGAGAAGGCTGGTTGACAGTTGCCTTTTGTATCTCTGTGTGTCTGCTTCTGTTTCCTTGAACCCCAGTCGACCTCGGCAGATGGCCGCTCACACTGAGCTTGGTTCTGCTGGAGGTTTCTTCATGTTAAAAGGGAGTTTTTCCTCTCCACTGTCTCTACAAGGATTTTTGGTTGATTGATTTAAGGATTCAAGGATTGCCTTCAAGTCAAAGAGTCAATTCAATCGGCTGATTTTCCTTAGATTTAAACAAATCTGAGTGGTTGAATCTGGTTGAATAGTCTCTGTAAAGTACCATGAGATGACGTGTTATGAATTGGTGCTACATAAATAAACTGAATTGAATTGAAATATAAAGTAAACATAATAAAAATAGAATATTTAGGTCACTTTGAATGTGGCATGCCTGTCCCAAATGGGTAACTCCGCAAAAAGAAAAATTTTCACATAGTTTAGAAAGTAAAACGAATAATATAGGTTTGTCACAGGTAGAATGATATATTTCAAGACTATATTTCTTCTAAATTGTATGAGCCTATAATGGATAACAGAAAACCAAAATTCAACACATGAGGACATTTGAACTGTAAAAGATTTAAAGACTGGAAACTGAAAACGCCAGCACAAGTTTCTAAAGTCTGTAAACAGTCTATTAGTTAAGGTGAGTATCCTTCACCATCATGGGGTAGACTGCTGACATGACAAAAGTCCAGAAGTCAGTAATTGAGAACCTCCACAAAATGTTGTCACTAACCAGTGTTCTGTTCCTGCACCTGAATCACCATGTGACATTGCAGCTGAACCATTACTGAGAGAATGGCTCTAAAGTTGGTAGTTAAGGCTGCACAGAGGGCCTTTGGGGGCAGCATTCCCTTCACCTCAGACCTCTCCACATGCACTGCACTCCAACCATCCTATTTTTTGTGTGTGCATCCAGTTTTGCATATATAGCTCTGGGAATTGATGTCCCAGAGCTAGATGATAACTCAATAGATTTGCTTTCACAATTCTATTCTATTCTATTCTATTCTATTCTATTCTATTCTATTCTATTCTATTCTATTCTATTCTATTCTATTCTAATACCAACACTGTCTTTCACCAAATAAAACACTAAGGAAACTAAAAGGAGAAAAACAGATGAAAGGAAGATTGACCTGAAATCTTGCCACATTTTATTCCACCTGGAGCTTTATAGACATCCTCAAACAACATTTGATAATAAAACTGGCAGAAGTTCTGCTAGAAATTTAACTTTTCCAGCATTTTGTGTTCATTAGATTGTCACAAGCACAGAGCAACGAAATAAACTCTGCATTTAACCCATCCCCTTGGGGAGCAGTGGGCTGCCATTGTGCGGTGCCCGGGAAGCAGTGTGGAGGTTATGGGTCTTTGCTCAGGGACCCAAAGTGGCAGTCCGTTGGAGAGGGGCTCGAATTCAGAACCTCAGAATTCCAAGCGCAATGCCCTAACCACTTGGTTAGCATGAAGGGTCTTGCCTAAGGACCCACACTGGCTGGTAATTCCCCCCCAGCTGGGATACAAACCCAGGCCTCCTGTTTGCGTACCGGTGAGCTCGCGGCTGGCTAACTCAAGTGGTAAGTCAAATTTCCATCAGCAGGTCATATCTCCGTGATACTCTCTGCTTAAGAAACATTTTATCTGGGACTGTTAGATGCGTGAAATGGCTCTCTGGGGATTGTGCATGAGCTTGAGGTGCATGTTTATGTTGAAGTGGAAGAGAAGCAGTGTTTCAGAAGGAAAAATACATTTGCGGGCGGGGCAGCTTACAGGTCTTAAAAAAAAAAAGTATATATATATATATATATATATATTCATGTTTTGATGTATACAACACCCTCCTTTTATTTATGGTATTTCTTTTCAGGATTGATCATTTCCCAAGAAAAAATGTGCTTGGACTTTTTTGGAACACTAGTAGTCTGTGTTGTGGCCTGAGGTGTAACCGCTGATCATAGCAACTGTCTGACAGCTCAGCAGGTTGTGTAATCAGTAATCAGCAGTGAGATGGCGGTTTACTCTGTCCCCATACACCTGAGCAGAGAGACGCCTGATTATGCTCAGCCTCTTTAACGGGATGTTCCACCAGCTGTTGACACAAGCACCGCTAAAAGGCAGCCTCCTCCCTCTGCATGCCTTCTTTTACATCTCTGAAACCCTGCCAGCACTAGGAGCCCATCTCGCTCCACACTGATCTGCAGCTTGATCTTCCGTTATACTTCCTTGTAAGAGAAAAATGCTTATATTGTTGCAAACTAAAAGACCTAACAACTTGTTTGTATATAAGGTTAACTAATGACTGACATTCAGCTTACTTGTTTCTACCGTGTACTTAACTCTAAAATTAAGGTTTTGATTTTAAAAAATATCCTTATAGAAACAGTTGTATGACCATAGAAACGAGTAATTTTTCCCGCGTTGCTCAATGTTGGTAGAAAACCATAAAAAAATACCAATTCAATCTAATTTGGTTCGCATGAATTGAATTGATGGGCTGCTTAGTGGTGCAATGGGTAGCACTGCTGCCTTGCAGCAAGACGGTTCTGGGTACGATTCCCAGCCCAGGGTCTTTCTGCATGGAGTTTGCATGTTCTCCCTGAGCATGCATGGGTTCTCTCCGGGTACTCTGGCTTCCTCCCACAGTCCAAAAAACATGACTGTTAGGTTAATTGGCTTCTCTAAATTCTCCTTAGGTGTGAGCGAATGATTGTTTGTCTCTATGTTGCCCTGTGATGGAGTGCAACAGCGACCTGTCCTCTTGCCCATTGAGCACCCCTCACGACCCCACTTGGGATTAAGCGTGTAAAGAAAATGGATGGAAACATAATCATTCTTTAAAAATGAAATTTAATAAATGTGTCAGAATTTTATCCGTTTGCGACATTACCCAGCCCCCTGTATTCTCTATTTAATTTAAACAAACTGAGCAGCAAATGGACAGAGTCTCATTATGCTTCATCTATTTTGTTAGAGCTGTTACATTATGTCATTATCAGGATAAAAGTAACATACAGATAGTAAGGAATCAAAAGTACAAATATCTTCAGTCAAATGTAGTAAGTAAAAGAAAAAAGTCATTAAATATTCTCAAGTAGAGATACCAAAATAGCTGCTTAATAACAGCCGCAAAGTAGTTACTAATTAATACCTCTGATCAAAGGAGAATTATATTGCTGTCACTTTCTAAAAAGAGAGAAAAAAAGGAATTAAAATAAAAATGACCAAAATGAAACAAAATTACTTCTCTTCCTTTCTAGCTTAAAAAGTAAAAATAAAAAGTCAAAGACGTTTACTCATTAAAGAATTAAACTAAAATGCTTCATGCATAAAGTAGCTCTTACCATAAAAGCTACAATTAGCAGTTTGATCATCTCAGGTGAGTCGAGTCTAACAGGAATTTCTACATTTTTTGCAAAAGTGACAATGGCAGTGCACGTTTGAACTTGTGCTAAACTGCTTATTAGTGGACATGAATGTGCACGTCTTAAACGGCGAGGGTGTTTTCAGGGCTCAACAGAAAAAGTTGAAGAGTGCAGAATCACACAAAGGTCTCAGGATAACTTGTTAGACATTATTCTAAAAGCACGGGCATGCTTGAATAAGATATTTTAAATATTAAAGATTTGTTTAGTCGTTATTATTTTAAGTGTATTTTAATATAAAAGAAAATTGCAGCAGTAATTACAAGTTTTCACAAAAGATCATCCAAACATCTTCCATTATGCTAAGCTGGATGCAGTATTTTACATATGTATCATTTACATACTTTGCCATGGTTTATATTTCCCTCAGGTGTTTTAGAGAGAAATACCTTAGCCACTGTTAAATACAGGCTAAAGGTAATGAGTCATAATAGTCGGTATAAAACTGCTTGTATAAGCGACATTTGTGGAGTAATTATATAAGGGTGCTGTTGTGTTTTTGTTTACTTCAGCAGAAAAAAAGAAGACAGCAGGTGGAGATTGCCTACCTGCATCAGTCCATGTCAAGTCAGAGTAAAAAACCTCAAAGAGCTAAGAGTCAGATAGCAGTAAGCATCAGAACCTAATCCCCTTAATTTGTGTCACGCCCCACCTCTGAAAATATTCAAGTTGGTCTACCTGTTGTTGTTTTTTAAAATCAGTCTGCTTACAGACAGGGAGACTGGAGCAAGTTTAAAACCCAACTGGGAATGAACATAAAATTCATGTAAATGAACTGACTTGCCTTTACCGCCTTCCTATATTATAAGCAAAGTAAAATGTAGTACCTAGACTATGGAAATGAGAGAGTACGGTGCTAAAACAGTTTTTAGTTCACTGGTATCATCATGTCATGGTATCATCTGCACAATCCGAGACTGTTTAAAGCCATGCTTGCAAACATCTGGCTTTTTACTGAAGGCTGTAATAACAGAAAAAAAACCCTGACAGAGTATATCTCTCATGATTGTTGCACTTAGCAAATGCAAATAAACAAATATAAATAGAGGAATAACTGTTAGAATTTGAGGAAAAATGTTAACCACCCCAAAGTTAACGATACAACAGAACTAAGATCTTGCTATTGATTTACCTTACAGTTGTTTTGTGTAGATTCTTGAATGTGTCTTTAAACCTTTAGATGTAAGTGAATTGTAGGCTTTAGGTTTTCATGCAGGACTGGCATGCCCCATTTACACTGCCCCTCTGGAACCGATCCGTGCTGAGTTCGGACCCATCTTTCATCAGTTAACCGTGTTGAGCTCGGTTCGTACGACCATTTACACATTGCACTAGCACGGTTCCTTGCCTCCTACCAGCGGTCTTAAGGTGGAACGCAAGCAAAAATGGCACCGCCCATAATCTTTAGGAACATTCATGTACCTGGATAGTGTCTTCCACCTAGATTTCAATGAGAGCCTCGGCATCTGTATCATCCTAGGTCCACGCGATTTTGATGCCATTTATTTTTAATAGGCGTAGAAGAAGTTCGTGTTGTGAACAGGTTAAGAGATCTGTGGATTACAAAGCCGGACAAACTGGAAAATCCAATTAATGAGTCAGATGACTGTAAATAGGAGATGACACGGTCTGTGGATCAGCATTTAGATATGTACTCATTTTGGTTCTCCTTATGTTCTCTCTTTAGGTTTTATTGTAAAGAGCATCCTATAACTATTTTCAGTGATTCCCTGTTAAAATTATCCAAATTGCTTTTCATGCAAATTGCCACAAATTGAACTTTATGTGCAACTGTGGAGTTCTACTCAACTACTAAAATCCTAAAAAAAAACATTGTATTTTGTTTTTTGTCTGCCAGATAATCATTAGTCTCCCCTTTGATTGGCCATAACAGTAAAACAGTTTCTTAGTTTTTTTGTCATAAAAATCTTTTATTAGTTTTGGGTTTTTCATTTTCTGAAAGTCATAATCTTTAAAGGAAAAATAAGAAAAATATAGTAATATATATCCACTTGCATTTAAAAAATCTATACAAGACACGTTTCACTGTTCAAACCACATTTTTGCCATAAATGAGCTTTCTGATGTTTTCCCTAATTTGTTGTAGGGGTAGAGGATTTAGAGACATGAACTTATCCGCTGTTGTTACCTTGAGATGGTGCAGCTGCAGCTTGCTTGATTGCAGTCGTGTCTTTGTTTAGCTTCTTCTTTGCCTCCAGGACTGGGTTTTCAAACTGGGTCCTCTGATTGATGTGGCTAAAACAAACAGATTTGCTGTTAAATCAGGAAGGGTTGGTAAAGCAGAACCAAAACATCTTAAAAACAGCTCACATACAGTATAGGAACCAACTAATAATGTAGGAAATAAAGGTCAGACAGGGAGTAGCATCTTTTCCTCTACAACAAGCTAAACATCTTGTTGCCCCTTTGGCATACAAACCAGGACCATTGTTTCAAAGGAACTCATTTTAAGCTAAACACTGGCAGCTACAAACTCCATCAATATGACATCGACTCTCTGTGTCCAGAGTGTCGCGTTTCCATCTCTTGTCATTTCTACCTTGAAGGCTTTTATCTGCAGCCTGAGCAATAAAACAACAAAAGCTTTTCCTGCTCCCATTTCGTTACAGCAGTGAGCCACTCTTCCTTCAGTCCTTATTCTACTGCCTCGATGTGTTCTGGTTAAGAATCTCTCTATTCCATTCCCTCTAAATGGCTGTAAAACATAATTGCTATTCCACTCATATCCTACTGTGATGCTGAATGCAAACACATATCACATCCATGTAAGCAGCATACACATTCAGTATTGTTCTATAATCCTAAACTGCCATGAGATAGTGAGACCCCATGCGATATTGTGCTTCCGGGAAGCTTCACTTTGCCACTAACTGATAAATCAAAGGAAAATCCTTATAAACCTCTTTCAGGTAAAATATGTCTCTCTGTGTGTTATATAACTTGGCACCTTCTCACCCAAGATGATGCTAAATCCATTTGTTTTATTTTTAGACAGAACAGATTCTTGCCGGTCTGCTGATAATAAACACAAAGCAGCTAAATAGTCACATTTGCTCTGATACTTTATATACATCTGAGTGAAAAATCACAAAGCACTAATTCAACTTACTCCACATAGTATGTGCCGTATTGTGGATCATCAATTTCCTCCCAGCCGTAGGGTAACTCTGGAAAAAGAAATCAATATGTCAATTCTTTTGTGAGAAATGTCAGTAACAAGCTGAAAGGACAAACTGAATACACAGACAGAATATTTATGACTTATCTCGTAATTACAACCTTTAGTTTAAAGTCAGACACAATCATACGATGTCAAATAATACATTGATTACTTTCATACTGTCTAACAAGTAATCATACACAGTGCAGACATTATATCAGACGTAGAGTTTTGTGTTTTTAAGTCTTGTTATTTCAAAAATCATTAAAAACTGAGTTAAGAGTTTTGGGTTCCCTTCCAAAAGTTTCTCTCAACTTTGAACTAAAATTAGACCAGTTTTGTCGGAAGGTTGAGATATAAGTTAATCAGTTTTTTTAGGCAGTTTTACTGGCAAAAACCTTTTAAACATTGCCCCTCAAATGTTCTGTATGCTGGGATCAGGATTTTGAGACAACCAAGTCTGAACTTAAAGTTTGGTGTTTTGGAACCAGTCTGAAACTAAATTGGTATTATTATTATTATTATTAGCGCCATTATCTAATTTGAAGAGCCAAGCTTTAAAGGTATAGTAGAGGACTTTCGTGTATTGAAAAGACCCGTCCTCTCCACTTTAAAAGTAAAATACACATGCACAACCCTGCACCCATTCCCGAGAGGGAAAGTCCATGCTCAAGCCCATTTCTCCTCGTGCACGCTCTGTTTAAAAGTGACTGTTTGCATCGCTCATGCAAGCTTCCTTTCGTAAAGATTAGCAATTTTGCCACTATGTTAGAATCACCACCGGTTAGTGAAAATGGGGATGAGCATGTAGGATGGTCCTACATTAACATATCACCAGAATAATTGACAATTAGGAGGACCCCTTTCACCAGGAAAAATCCCATCCTCCACTATACCTTTAACTTTCTGGTTTTCCACAGGATGCTCCCACTCCTGTACGTCACAGTTTGGATACTGTTCAAAGATCCCCCTCTTTGTGCTCTCAATTTAATCATAGACAAAATGGAAAAAAAATGTTTTATCATTTAACTGTATAATTATCTAAAATATTAAGGTACTTGTCAATTTACAAACTATAATAGGGTTTTTAATGCTTCTGGATTTACCTATTCTTCCCTTTTAAGTGGTATCAGCCTATATTTGCTTAGGACCCATTTTATTTTGCATAGTCACTCCAAAAAAGCCACCACTGGACTTTTTTTTCCAACATTTTTGGAATGACTATGACCTGGATGACATTCCCCAACCACTTCCATCCAGCATCTTCAGTTGTTCTTCTGGTTCTGGTGCAAATACAGACATCCACACCAAAACTGGAATCTCTGGGGCACAAAAGCTGTCTTTTTCCTGATTTCTAGGATTACTGAGGCTCTATAATACCTATATTTTCATGTAACTTCTTAAACAGATGAAAATAGCAGTTCAGAGTGAAAGCCAAAATTTTCTTTGTGATATTTTGTCATATTTCTTAGATTTCTTTCTATTATGTCACGTAAACATTGCTTAAACAGAACTAATGTTTAATATGTCGAATGTTGTAATGTCATGGTATACTCTGGGCTATTTGAGACTGTTTAAAGCCATGCATGCAAACATCTGAGGCTGTGATAACAAAAAAAGAAAAAGAAAACCCTGACAGAGTAAATCTGTCATGATTGTTGCACTTATCAAATGTAAATAAACAAATATAAATAGAGGAATAACTGTTACAATTTGAGGAAAGTTAATGATACAAAAGACTTCCTGTAGAAAATAAACAAATGAATGTTAAACTCGCCTGCGTGTGCACATTGAATTATTGCAGAAACATAAATGACACATCAGAGTGTGCTGATGACTTGTGGCATTCGCTGGTTGAAAACGGTGCCATTAGGAGACAGTTTTCTTTTTCTGAAAACAGCTACTGGATAAAATGCAGCAATTTGAACTCACCATGGCAACCTGAACTCACAGCAGATGGACAGCTGATAATCAGCGTCTCTCAGCTATGTTTAGCGTACACAGAGTTCAATTGTTTTTAGGTGAAACTTTTAAGCACAGAGCAAAAACAAATGGGTAATTCTTCATTTTCCTCATCAGAAATCCCATCTCCCCCAGGTATGAAGGCTACCTCTTTTATTCTCTAGATTTAAAAGATTAGCATAAAAAGCTGCACATATGCAGAGTGCATATGTGTGGCTTTTAATAAATAATACTTGAATGATGCTCATCATTTCCTGTTAAGAATATCAGGCAGACGGAGAAAAAAAGGGGGGAAAAAAGAACTTAATGCAAAAGAAAGCTGGAGGAGTTGCCTTTCACGAGCACCATGTAAGTTTTGTTGTAGAAATCCATTAAAAACTTGCTGAAGGGTCCCACTCTGTCAGAAGAGGCCACTCTTGGTTTCTGTCTGCACTTAAACCAACATTATCATCCCTAGGATACAAAAGAACCAAATATATGACATTCCTTTAGGGAGATACATGCTTCCAGATTTCATGCTATTTAGGTCAAGATCCTAAAGATCACTTTAAGAGGTCATGAGATTTCTCTATTAAGTACCGATATTGTATTATTATATTAAAATATTAGTAATGGATTATATAAATATGCATAAGAGCATTTAGACAGATATTGGCTACTGCATTTTTCAAATCCTATAATGGTTTACAGATTATAATATGCTTGAATAGCACACAACATACCGCCATCCTCGCACTTCTCTGGGGGCTTTGCCTTCTTTGCTAAGCGGGGGTCCAACCATGTAGTTGTTTTCGTATTGTGACTGTGGAGCACAAAAGCAACAAACATAAAACATCAACAGTATGGACTCATTCCAGAGAGGATATCAGAGCAGATGCAAAATAGTTGGATTCCCCACTAAAATATGGACAAGAGTTGGTGCCCTTAGCACAGGGAAACTCACTGGTCTCTTTTAAGCTTCCATTGTGTTTATGGTAAGATGGCCTTTTCTTGCAAAAAACAACTAAATCCTCTAAATGTGAAACATGTCTTGTTTATCCTCAAATGGATTAGACATCTGGAGTGTGTAATCAACAGGAAAATCACAATAGTCTTCTGATATTTCCATAGATAAGCAGCTTATAGTCCAGTTTGATTGAAATACGATTGAACACTAATAACTACGCTTTAGAAATAGATGTTTACTTTTTAATAACATCAAAAGAAAATAAACTGTTTTTTTTTTTTGTTTTTTGTTTTTTACAAAGAGCTTAAAACTTATCTTCCAAGAAAATCATTTATCTAAACCCTAACAGAACAAAAAAAATAAAAATAACACTGAATGGTTGAGCTATTTGGTTTAAATCTATCAAATTCTCAAAGATATTTCTTTGCTATCAAGAACGAACAAAAGCAAATGTTACAAAAGTGACCTTTTTTTATTCTTGGAACTCCAGTAATGTTAAAAGAAATGAAATAAAGGTGACTAAAATATAACTATACAGTTAGAATTAAACCTTACATTTCATGCCTTCTCTCGCTGATCGAAAAAGTTATTCATACTGAAAAGTATGACTAATGCCCTTTTTATTCATATTAGTGTTTAAATTCATCCAAGTACTAAATGAGATTAAAAACATAAAATCCATACAAATAACATAAAATACATATGATTTTTTAATTTTTTTTTTACATCACATCTTGTACAGAACTCTATTATTTCACCTTGACAGAAAGTCTATCCAAATATCCTCTCATTATCAATGACACAAACTGGGGTTGCCTGGTTTAAGTTAGGTGACTGCAAAGATTGTTAAGTATTGCAAAGTTCCCATTAATTAACTCACATTTACCATAATCACAAAGGCTCCTGCACTCACCATGACTTTTAGCATCTAAACCACTATCATCTAAATCGGTTGTAGAGAGTCCATATAACTGGTCAAATGTATTTACATCTAGACAGTAATAGTTTTTAGAGCTCTTTAAATACAACGGCAGACAAAATGCTGTTTCCAAACAGTTCTTTGCCATTTATATACTGCATTCATTGATATTACAGTGATAAATGGACACTAATGTACAGACACTGACCACTTTTTAAGACGCACATTGCTAGTGGTAGGACCAACTTATTATATTATTAATGGCATAGATAAACAAGGTTTTAGATACTATATTTTTACTGTTGGATTTAAATCTGGTGACTGTGGAGGCAACATAAGGGATCAACTCAGAACGTTTAAGAAAAAAGCTTAAAATTATCAAAAGGTTTCAATGAAAACTGCATGTTGGATTTGACCAACATGCAATTTTCAATTATCATTCAGTAGACTGGGCCTGCACCTGCCGTAGCCCCAGCTTTCCTATCTTTTCTGATGACACCTGGTGTGGTCCTCTGCAGCTGTTAATCTCCTTCAAGTTTTGATGCACCGTGTGTTACGAGGAAGTGATGTACGTACCTTATATTTTACTGTTGCCTTCCTATCATCAAAAATTGGACCCTTCTCCTCTGACATCAGAACTACATTTTTGTTCACACGACAGCTGCATACCACATATTCCTATGGCTGCATGCGGAGATCCCATAAATCACTTTCTGTAATGCTCAGAATAGCACATCTGTCATCAAAAACCATTGGTTTAAAATCACTTTAAAGCTTTGAGCAAGCTTCTCTCACCATGTCTAAATACCCAGATACATGTATTGCTGCCATATAATGGGTCGATTACAAACACTTGAAGAAGTGAACCTTAATAAGTAGCAATACATTTAGTGACGGTCTTTATTACAGACTGAATTACTGAGCCATCCTTGTAATAGACTTAAGCATGGATTTCTCTGATAACAGCTTTTATTTTTCTAGATTAGTTGATCTATAGCAGGAGTTTTAAAACACAGCCTTTTTCTGTTCCCTGCAATGTTTTTGAGCAGCACTTTACTGAATTAAAGAGTGGTATATATTTAACTGACTCGCACAGTTAACTTAAGAAATTAAACAAGACTTTTTCAAGACTCATGGACCTATCCTGATATTGTTGAGAAAAAAGTAAACAAAAACTGTAGCTATATTTTTTAAATTATATGCCTCTTTTTTATTGAGAAAAATTATGAGGGCATTTTTAAATATAAGGATTCAACACAACTTATATGTACTTCTTAACCATTGCTGTATATAATCTGTAACTCTTTCATCTGCTATTATCTGTCATTATATATCTTGTATTATAACCCCACTAATACATATATATTATACATATCCTAACCTTCCTGTATAATCTGTATATAGTTTTTCATATTTATTTATTTTACAGCCTCTTATAATTTTGTCTCTGTTTATATATTCCATTTATAGTCAATACATATATGGTGTCTGTGCACATGTAAATAAATATTTATATCCCATATAGTATTTCTGGATAGATGCAAACTACATTTCGTTTCTTTGTACTTGTGACAGTGTAATGACCATAAAGTTTAAATCTATTCTATCTGTTTTATATTTTGGATATAACATAAATAACCATTTTTTTTAAATTAAAATATAATGGGTTTAGTTTGCTGTTGAATGTGTTAAAGAGAAAAAAGTAGCAACGAATATGCATATTTTTCTTTATTCTATTTTTTCAAATCCATTTCTACCTCAAAATTAGCAATTTTGCCCCTGAGCAAAAAGTTTTGGACACCACTGATCAACATGATATGAATAAATAACATATTCAAATGTCTGAGCCTTTGTTCCAGTGTTACATTTGCAAATGGATACTTATAGCCATGTTCTGGGGCTGACACATTGAACAGAAATAATCATATTAGACTTTTAATGAGATAATTAGGGCCGATCTATTCACTCTTAAAGCAACTTAATAAATGTGTAGAGTTTCAAGTTAACCGTACATTTTACTACAAGAAGAAGCTAGACTCCGCTTCTCTAATCTAAAAGACCAAATTCTGAACCAATGACATTGTTGCTATGAGCCAGCAGACCTGAACATAGTTCAACCATGCAGCCGTCAGCTTGAAAGTGTTAGGACAAAATGTTTATATTAGTTATAACTGTTTCTAATTATATGAAATGCAAAATAAAATCAATCCTGTGTTTGTGACTTTTTTAATGAATAATCTATTTATATAAATTATATACTTTAGTTATTTTATCATACAGTTTTTAAAAATAGGACCACTTATACTGAGTCTCATCAGTATGTAAGATGACAGCATTTTCTCAGCAGGCAATGTCTCCTAAGCCCTGTCTCACTTACTCTATGAAGTAGACCATGCCAGTCTCGGTGTAAGCCATCTCCCAGTTGTAAGGCAGGGGCTCCAGGCTGTCATCGCGGGGAAGAGAGCTCCATGTACGGAAGTCCATGGTGCTGCTGGACTGAGTGTAGCTGGGCACTGTTTTCCTCCAGTCTTTGTGCTCTAGAGAGAATGGATGGACATGTTAGAAAAAGGGATAAAAATAGAAAAAGGCAGTTAGAGGATATACCTCCAAAGTACAGGCAAGCTACGTTATAACACCTGCTACAGGGTCAGTAAAGGAAGAAGATATTCTGCTGATTGAATTTGCATGGAAGTGATGATGTAGGTGTGTGAGTAGGTCTGCCAAAGGGTTGTTTTGCATTTCCTACTGAGAAACTACACTATAAAGAAAATGAAACAAGCAACAAAGACACAGCTAATTCACTTAGCACTAAATGCTTTGTCTCAGGAGATGGTTATAAAAGATGAAAGACAAGAGCTTTTCTGCCTTTCCTTTTTAACCTCCCAACAATAGCAAATAATGTTGAAAGATTTAACGTCCAACACACACACACCTCAAACAGTTCTACAGCATTAGTTTTTGCAAAATAAATTATTTCTCCTCAATCCTAAGATTATTTTTAAAACTCTCAACACGCTGTTTTTCAGCTGCATTCTGGTAATACGCCGCTTTTTTGAACGGCCTTCTTTTCCCTCTTAAGATCAAAAGCACACCCTCTTGCTTCATCTTTACAGAGACAAAATGCGCATGGCATGTTTGAAGATGCGCGCTTGTCATGTAGACACTTTGAAAAGCAGCCTGAGGGAACGGCCCAAAGGAAAGCTGAGTTCATCAGCAAGGTTCAAAGCAGGGTGAGGGCCCACTTGACAGTAGGACTGTAGTTGATAACGACAATTTGAGCTCTGATGAGGAGTTTAGAGACAGAGAGCTCACATTTTCCATTAACCTCTTTCTTTTCATTCCACCATGCTTGTTCTGTCCATCTATGGTTGGTCTGGGACCGCTCTGCAGCTTCCCCTCAGCAAAGCAGTCATTTGTAACTAGTCTCCTTCCATAAAAAGAACTCCTGGATCATTTAGTGTTTGATTTCAATATGATGGAGCCGTTGGGTAAACAGACATTGGATCCCTGTGAATCCTTTGTGCAGCTGAGCAAGTAGCGCTTGAGCCTTGTCTGTCAAAACAATGTTTCATTCAGGAGAAATTATTTCAGCTTGGACTTGCTTCACTGTTAACCCCCATTCTCCTGCTAAAAAAAGGCTAGGTATGTTGCAAAGCATGTAACCTACTTCTGTCATAGAGGTTTTCTCCTTGAAAGCTTTAAGGGGATATTTACTCCTCAGAGAGACGAGAAGCTGAGCTGATTGAACTCTAAGACTCTGTCAAGGTGACCTGTAAAAAAGCTGCCTGGACACAGTAGCAGTTTTATTCAGTTTGGAGATGCACCGATTATATGTTTTTGGCGAATACTGATCTCTCCAGGTACTCCGGCTTCCTCCCACAGACCAAAAACATGACTCTTGGGTTAATTGACTTTCCTAAATTCTCCTTAGGTGTGAGTGTGTGTGTGAATGGTCGTCTGTCCTGTTTGTCTCTGTGTTGCCCTGCGATGGACTGATGACTTGTCCAGGGTGTACCCTGCCTCTTGTCTGTAGACAGCTGGAGATAGGCACCATCGCGACTCCATTTTGCATAAGCGTGTAAAAAATTTGTTGGATTTAAGCTACTGATTTTAATTCTATGACTTTTTAAAGGAGTAATATTGACAAAAGCAGAAAAAAAATGCTCCAGGTTCTTTTATAGAGGTAGTAGTCACGAATTAAACAGAAGTTCAACCAATCTATATCAACTGCTCTTTTGTATTTGACTCCATATAACAGGGAATGTGGCTGTGAAACCATCCTGGATAGAAATATTAGCTATGCTGCTGCCATCATCATCTCTGTTTATAGATGTTGTAGCTTGGCATATTTTTTTATTGTAGTCCTGTTTCTCTGACTGTAACTAACTGTTTGTGCTCTCTTTCATCCTCTGACATGGGAGCTGGCTCGGAACACCTTTGCCTGACTGTGTCTTTATTGGACAGGGCCACCCGTGGAGCTGGTTAACAGCAATCTTTTCTATCTTGGCTTCTTTCTGTATTTCTGCCTCTGTCTCCCTGAACACCAGTCAGCCTCAGCAGAAGGCAGCTCTTACTTAGGCAGGTTTTTCATCCTGTTAAAAGGGAGTTTTCCTCTCCACTGTCATTACATGCATGAGAGGGATTGGTGAAGAGTCAATAAGTGGATGCAATCAGCTGGTTTTCCTTAGATAGAAACCTTTGAATCATCTGACTGTATGATCTGGTTGAAAACATAGTTCATAACGGAAAAAAGGCTTAAGAAGACCATCACAACAGGTGAACAATAGCAGAAAGATTGCTGTTTAAGAAAAACAGTCTGTGCTTGAAATTGACTGACCGGGCAATCCATTGACCAGCGGGGGCCTCTCATCATCATCCTCCTCCTCAGGTACGGCGCTATCCTTCCTATCCATCTTACTGACTGAGGTGGTCCGCTTCCTGGGGACTTCACTGTGGAAATCCTCATCAAACAGCACCTGATCCACCAGGTCAGGCTGCACCAGATTGGGCTCTGCAGGCGGCTTTGGGGTCCCATAGTAGTTACCTTTGAGGAAAAAAAAGCATGATGGAAAAAAAACATGATCGATGGTGCAACCATGAATACGGAAAGATGGGTTCAAATCAACACTAAGAGGGTCTATAAATATACTGTATTTACTGTATGTGTGTATATATACATACATATACATATATATATATAGCTTACTGATCTGACATTGATCAAATAAACCAATTATATTCATAAAATGTCACACAACAGCACTTCAGACAGCCAAGTTCAATGTTTTGGGACTCCCTCCTCTGCATGATTTTCACGTCTCTTAACCTTCTGCCTTGTTTTCCCTCGATAACTGCACCACAGGGCTGTCATGACTCATATAACATTAAAATCACTTCACTTAAAATTCTCCAGCAACTAATTACACTGATCATTGAATACAGCAATTATCTATCTTTCTGTTTTTTCCTTAATGAAGAAGGACCTTGTGTATGATGAGTATAAATATTCAAAGAGAGCACAGCCCCCTGAAAAAGAAAGGGATGGAGTGCAAAACTTTGTTAAATTATTTTCTCATTTAACTCATGGGGTGATCCATCTATCTATGGGCTGGTGAGCAGTATGCAGAATGCAATTTGGGCACAGAATAAGTAATTATTGCACCTCCATTAGGACTATAAATAATGTGCCTACTAATTTATATGCCCACCATTTATTATGATTATTTGCTTTGTAAATGTTGCTCTGTCAGATGTGTTTACACTAAAACCACCAGATTATTTTCTGGCAATCCATTTGCAAGATAAAATATTTACATAGTTCATACAATAAGTGATCTCAGCTAAAACAAGAAATGTAATTGGATTAATTAAAGTATGTAGAGTAATACCACAGGGAAATATGAATCTCTGGCAGTTTAATTAGCTCCCATAATTTTGATCATACTTCAATTTAGTCCCAGTTGTTAATGGAACTATGATATTATGTGCTTTTGATGTACTTAAGCGTTAACACACTATCAAAACAAAATGCATTTTTTTTCTTGGAAGCAGCATTTATTAGATCTAGATCTTTTTTATGGCATGGAGGGGAAGAAAAAGAAAATAAAGCCATGGTGTGCAAGGAACTGTGGAGAACATCACAGTCATTCCAGTGGCTTTACAGCACTAACCCTGACACTTCAACAGCTTTTCTGAAAATTGAGCTCATCTTGAAGCCGGCCTCATTTCTAAAAGCATGCTAACAACAACACCCAGCGTACAAGGGTAATGCAACGATAGCAGATCTCCCTCAAAGCGGCAAGAAGATTGAGGAGGAGAGAAAGGCTGGATGAAAGCCGGCCCCTCCCTATTTGACATGCAACTCTGTGTTTACCAAATGACACTCATCCGCATTTGTCAAAGATGGCTTCATTAACAGGAGTTGCATAATGATAGCAGGGAGAGATTTGGGTGTGCTGCCTAATCCCTGACTGCCTCCTGCTGCAGAATGACATTTATCAGCCAGACGCTACCTCTGTGATTAATTACTTACAAACATGTGTCTTGGCCCCTGATGAATGTGTGCCGTATATATAGAAGCGTGTGAAAGCAGTGTGTCAGTGAAGATGTGTGGCACCATTTGCCATTACAACCGCTGTGAAGCCTCATAAGCAGATGAGCCTGGAAAGCTTGTCCTGCGGTACGTGTGAACCTCATATCAGAGGGTTGATGAGCCAGGGTAGAGTGAGCCGACTCTTTCAAAGGGTGTGCAAGCCATTTTATGGTGGTGGGCTCAACTACAGAAAATGAAAAGATTCCTCTTGCCAATGTCACTCTACAGGCTAAACAAGGTCATGTGCTCCTTCATCCTGCTACAGCCACTCAGAGCAGACAAACACAGGGAAGGAGACGTTGAGACTTGAAGCTCCATTCATATTCTAATCAAATTTAGTCTCATTCTCCATTTTTTTTCCCGTATAAAATGGCAAGAACATTTCATCATGGGAGCTCCAGAAGTGTTTGATTGAATTTTTGTATTTCTAGGCAACAAAATAGAGATTATTGGTTAAAGGAACTTTCTCTGTGTTATCAATATCATCTTTCGGGGCTGCTGTCCCTCTAGAATTGCAGGGGAAAAGTCCGTTTTGGTCCATGGACATGTTAGAAAAATCAGGTCCACAGCAACACTGATGGAGAGCAGACCAAAACATCTAGAAAGGCCCAATATGAGTGCCAAATTTTCCATGTTATTAACTGCTGCTCGTTTGACATCTTGCCAGTAGTTTGTGTGGAAAACAGCAACAGGCTAGGTTCACCAGGACCTCAAATACGATAAGCCTCTCTGTGCTTGCCTGTTGTCTAAACAGGGTTGACTTTTAATGAGCGAATCATGATGAAGTACTTATGGCAACGCTGTGTATATTTAACCCAAGTATAATCTGAATTAGAGATATATGAAATTATCTTTTAGGTCGGTATACAACACTTTTTTTTTGCTTTTCAGTTGGCTGCTCTTCTCAAAAATAATCATATGTATCTTGATTTGGTCAAGAGTGCCAATTTAAAGCAAATCAAGTTTCCCTTAAACACAACACCTAAATAAGCTAGAAGTTGTTGCTGGCCAACAAAGCAGACATGATATTTAACTCATAAGATATATCTTTGGTTCTGTAGTCAAGATTTTAATCTAGAGAGATGAATGTGGCTTTGTCTTTACTACAACTTCTCAATTTGCTTGTCTACGGTGTTTGAGTTTGCATTAGTGCAGTGTCAGCCTTTAGGGGTGCTAAACCTGGAATATGCTGGTGAAGATTCTCAGTCATCCAGGTCATAGTCATTCCAAAAAAAAAGAAAATGAAAAACAATCCACTAGACTTTGTTTCCAAGTTTGAAGACATTTTGCTTCCCATCCAGGAAGCTTTCTCAATTCAAAATGTCAGGAATAGCGTTGTGTTCGAGGTTTCATACAGTAACCCAACAAAGCCTTGTTTTTATTTTGAAAAAATGCAAATTGAAACAGTCGAAACAGTGTTGCTTTAATGCAGAAAGCCCAATAATGGCATTTGCATGCCTGGGTCGACCAGATCCTCCAGAGATACTAAGTGCAGGAGCCACTGTTGAATAACGATTGTTTCCTGTGGTACTTCTGTCTGAAAAGGGCCCAAAACTATTATCCGTCTTTGGGGATGGATCACCCAGACAACAGATGTAGACAAGGTACTCCGACAGGTAGAGCAAAAGCCCTGACACAGGTGTCAGGCCAGGACCAGCTTTGAAACTACAAGAGGAGGACAAATAAAGACTAATTTAACAGTCTTTGGAAAGGGCTAAATCAAAACAGACTGTTAAAAAGAGACCACCCTCTACAGAGCATTCATAACTTCATCCAATGTCAGCATACATTTCTCAAATTTCAATTTTGATTGAAAAAAGCTTTGTCTTCACTGCGCTCCTTCATCCTACCCCACAACCATATCCAGTCCTTAATTGTTTGATGCAACATAAATTGACAGCGGATTTCACATCACGTCCACCCTGGGTTTCGCTTCACATTGCTTCACTCCTGAATACGCCTCTAGATAGTGACAACATGCAACTCACTCAATCCAATTGCAATTTTGAACATTCTGTATGGATGCATCTTTAGAAAGTATTTGACCCTTTGGCCGAAACAAGCATATACGAAAAAACCAAGTATATTCTTTATCAAGATCAGCATGGAAATCCAAAGCGCTTCTCTGAATAGGCACGCAAAGTTGTATGGGCTGGATGGTATGAAGAAAACATGACATGTTGATTTTATCAATGAACATTTTGAATAGGAATTTTCCTCTTGCCTCTGTCTTTCATTAAATTATTGAGATCATTACCAAGCACAGGTGTAAGTCACAATATGGGGCAAAATGTACCGCTTGGCAGAGGTCTGCGATTCTTCTAGTTTACACTAAAATTATTTAAAATGACACAAATTAATTTTGACAGCCCACCAAGAATTGAATCTAATCAGTCCTTTGTTGTTTCCATATTATTACTCACACTGATTTGCAATGACCATTGTGGTTTAATACATTTTGCAGCCAAAGTTGTATGCCTGACCGTTACTTCAAATAAAAGATGAATAGGACCATTTATTACAGATTCATTGACCACGGTAGGTGAAAAAAAAATCTACAAAATTACTGCAATAAAATTTTTTTCAAGTGAAGAAAAAATGCAGGATCTATTAGCATAATAAGCATTCAGGCAAGTCATTTGGGACTATTAGTGAAAGCATTATGATTAGTTAAGCATCCCATTAGCTCAGTACCTTGAGCACAGCTCACTTACTGTACACTAATAAACTGAAGGTAATTCATGAGCTCTTCAATGAAGAACTGAAACCCATGTGAGTCATAAAAGGGGACAAATGACCTTGTTTGTTCCTTCCTTTTCACAGAAAAATAGGCTGCACTTCAAGCCCTACCAAATTAAATAAGTACCATTCTGTGGTTCGATTACTTCCAGCTCCTCGCTTGGTTCCCTGTGCAGCTAGAAGATCAACCACAAAAGCCATTCAGTGCCTTCTGCTGACTGGGCTTAAGCGGAGTAGCGACTGCTATCAGAGTATTCCCTATGGAATAGTGTACCAAAACCTCCCAACTTTGAAAAGCTAATCCACACGCCTGCACTGAGCCAGCCGGTCCTGCTTACACTGCAAAGAGTGTGTTCAATGGGAGCTGAGAAGCTCAGTATGCTTTTATATCAACTACTGTATTATTGTCATCTGCTTACTCTTGATTTATCTTCCTCTGCCGAAGGTCAACATTTTAAACCCAGACTGGCTCTGGTTAAAGAGGACTTGCATCCTCTTGGTAGTTTGTCAATTCCTGAAATATTTTCCTTTTAGCAGAAAAAGAGATTTCTGATAAAGATTATGTGGGATTGTGTAAATTACAAGTGTCTATAGGAAAAAGGTTTTGGATTGAAAATTACATTTTATGAAATACTTTTAGTAGATTTCATCCCAACATCTTACAGTTGTATCTCAGGTTTCGATGAACTAACAGAGATTACACAGTACAATTACACAGTAGCCTAACACACCTGTGCAGACCAAGCAAATAGCAGATCTCACTTTTAAGGCTTCCTCACTTTGGAAAAGGATTACACTTCATCTTATAAATCCAACTTATAGGAACCAGAGGATGCAGAAAAAAGGGAATGTCAGAACAGCGCAGTGATGCTAGATTTGATGCAACCAGAGATTTTCCCCTCAGACTTTTAGCAAAATCCCTTCCCATTTTAAAGTAGTTTGGATTTGCCACCAAAAAAAAATGCTTAAAGAGAATGGGGAAGATTATTGTTTCATTGCCATAATCACTGTGCAATGAGATACATCCCCCTTTCCAGTTCCTTTATGACATAAAAATATTTAGACCCTCTTACTTCCTAAGATATACCAATGAAGAGAAACAGCTCATGCTCCTTTGTATCAAAAGAAAAGATTATGATGTGGTCATTCTGAGAACAAATATCTATGGCTATTTAAACTTTTTATCAAAAATAGCTCTAAATAATACGGGTGAATTTTTAACATACACTGCTTTTCAAAAACATTAAACACATTCAAACTTTTTTAAATTTATGCACATAACACCCAAAAATGCTACTATAATTGTTTTATCTGTATTTTGTATCTTATCTTTGTTTTTAAGTGTTTAAATGACCTTACCCCATTTGACCTCTCTGCGCTTCTTCCCCCCTACTTGCCTCCTCAGTCTCTCAGGTCAGCAGAACAGCAGCTCCTGTAGGTACCGCAGTTTAAGAGGAAGCTCACAGGGGAGAGAGCTTCCTCTATCGCTGCTCCTCTTTTATGGAATAAAACATTTTAAAGCTCGGCTTAAGACTTACTTTTATTCGCTGGCTTTTAACACTGGCAGGACTTAGTTGTTGTGACCTTGTTTATTTAGCTTACATAAATTCTTATTATTGCCTTATTCTAGATATTTATGGTGTATTTTATTTTCTTATTGAGTTTTATTATTTTTAGCTACGTATGTTCATTTGCTAGCTGTTTTAAAGCGCTCTATAAATAAAGTTGATGATGATCATGAAGTATATATTTTGGATTGTTTCTGACACAAAATAGTGTATAATTAAGAATTAAGAAAAAAAATATTTAATTTTTTCTTAATAAAAACCTTAAATGTTTGATGATTTTACTCCTTTTGATCCAGTGCCTTTAAAAGTCACTTGATCAGAAAAAAATGTCCACTTTGAATGAATTAATCTCAGTATAAAACACCAGAAAAATCAAGGACAAAATGAGTGGTGGAATCATACAAGCTTTGATTATGAAACAATCCATTCAGTCATTTCAAAAGGAAAAAAACTCCTAATATACTAAGATAACAGCAGCGTAGCTAAACGGGCAAAAAGAACATTCATTTGAAAGGCTACCAAGTGGTCCAAGGTGACTTCAGGGATGTAGAGATCAACACCTAATGAAGGGCAGTCTGTTGACTGGACAACTATTAGCTGTGACCTCTACAATCGTTCCACTCTAGAAGAGGGAAAAGACTTTGAAAATGTCACAGAAAGTCAATATATTTCACAGAGGGATTTCCCCACTAGTGTTGGACAAAGCAGAAATGTGTAAGAAATTGCCCCTGGTCACATGCAACGTAAAGAGGCACTCTGAGTTAACACAATGTTTCATGGGGGTGCATCCATCATAATTATGGGATCCTTGATTTCAGTATGTACAGAAAAAGGCTGTCTTTCTGGAGGCTGGGAGATTATTTGAATGTGCTGGAGGTTCAAGCCCCAAGACGACAACCCTACATGGGAATGGAACCAAAAATATTCAGCTGATAGAATAACAAAAAGTCCATAGAAAACTCTCATTGAGAATCTGCAGTAATAACTAAATACAATCACATAAACTCCATCCACGCATCCATTCTTACTGGATCTAAGCTGTTTCTTTAAAAAAGGAGGGGTAAAGACTTCAGCCTGTAGATGACATGCTCTGGAGACACAAACTTCCCAGAAATGCTTTTGTTTCTCCTGCAAAATGTAGAATAACTCCTTTCCTTTTTTATTTGTTAAAGAAAATAGTATATGTGTACTTTAATGCAAATCTATGACACATTGTCTTTACACTTAAAAAATATGTGCTTTTTTGTGTTGGTCTGTCACAAAAAAAACTCAAATTCTGTTGTGGTTAAATAAATCATTTTGCACAGACCTCCACCTTCTGTTTACCTCATTAAAGTGCTGCTTCATAAACATTTATAAACAGCTTAAGATGGAAAAGACGGGGTACCACTCTTAAAGCTGCTGTTTTGGATGCTTCATGATGAGCTAAGCATACTGGTTGTGTCTGTGAGCTGGGAAGAAAAATAAGGCTGCTGATTTCTCCCATGAATAAAGCATGACTTGAAAGTAAGAACACAAGTCTGTCCTCCTGATGTGTGGCTGTGTAAACAGCCGCTGGGATCAAGGGGTTGGCTGGTTTACAGAAGGTCACCAGCAGGCTCTACATCTGCTTACACTTTCTCACATTGTTGACTGAATGTTAATAGTTTATGGGCAAACTTCTACCTGAATATGCCGACAGAGACAATAAGTGTACAAATAAGGGCTCAAACCTAAAGATGAAATCTCAATCTACAGAGGTACTACAATACAATGAAAGCACTAGTAAATGTGCATTGTGTCAAGCAGGAAATAAAGGATTTCTTTTCACCTTCTTTATGGAATGGTTTTGCCAGGATTAAGAACAACTGATTAACATGCAACAAACATCTTCCTCCGCTGTTGGCGGAAATTATTGTTCCACCAGCACAACGCTTTCATCATATTAGAATATTTCACCCCAGCTGTCGCAGAGATTTTACAGAGGTCATGCAGCGCTGTTGACAACTATCGTGTTTGCCTTGGGGTTATGACTGAAGGGGAAAAAAGGGTGAAAACAACTGAGAGAAGAAGACTTGTTTACTCTCGCACTGTGTCATCATCTGTAAATGTGGTGTTGTGAGAAAGGCACGGCGAACCTGAGAAATGGGGAGAGAAAAAAAATATTCTGATCACGGAGGAGTGATGCACAGAACTGCTAGCATTATGGGATGTTATTTCCCGTTACTTATGCAAAATGACAGCACCTTATTTACCTGTCTCTTATTTGTTCTCAGTAGTCCTAAATACATCTACAAAACCATCCTAGTTGATTTACCTAAAACTTTTCTCACCCATATTCTAAATCTGATAGTTATAATTAATGTGGGATTAAATTTGTAAGGGTGTTGCTTTAAATTCAAGTAACATAGTAACTCAAACTATGTTCTAAACAAAGGTGCTCACAATACTTGAAGCTGTGACACTGTCAGTGTTTTTTTCTAAAAGGACCATAGCAGAATAGATGGCTGAAATAAACACCCTAAAGCACTCGAACAATGCAGTGTCCTTTTCAAAGAGAGAAGCCTGACCTTCCAGCTTAGGAGTGTGATGTACTGTAGTTATGATCTACCTTCTGTGTAATCAGCTGACTGCAAGATGTGAAGAAGAAAATAATAACTGTTGAGTTAAACTCAGAGAAAAAGAAGATTTTGTTGTATTTATTTCTTATGTGTGATTTATTCATTAAGCGTTTGGATTTGAAAGATGAAAATCAGTTTTTATTTTAATATCTAATGATGTACTGATTTTGCTTTCATACTTTCTAGGTCGGAGGTCTTCAACAGGGGGTCCGCGACCCCTAGGGGGTCCACAGAGGTACTGCATGGGGGTCGTGAAAGTTTTGGTTGATTTGACTTTTTTTTCTTTTTTTTATATTCCCCCCTGCTATTTTTTCCCACTAAATAAAATGTCTTTAAATCCACATTAACATGAATTCAACACACAGATAAATGGAGACAGAAGATGTCTTTCAGTCATCAATACACACATTCAGTGACACACAATCAGAACTACTTCAATAATCCCAGGGAAAATTACTTTTGTAACATGACTCCATCTGTAATAGACTGACTATAGGACCAGTTTTATGTAAAATTTCTCATATATATATATATATATATATATATATATATATATATATATATATATATATATATATATATATATATATATATATATATACACACAGTATAATTAGGGGGTTCCCACTCCATCTGGCCATCAGTTTTGGGGTCCTTGGCCTGGAACACGTTGAACACCAATGTTCTAGTTGAAGGTCCAACTTTAATTTAACTGTATAATAGGACTTCAGCGCTAAAAGTAAATGAGGAAGAGCTGGGATTGTCTGAAGAAATACACCCCATGGCTGATTAGTTACTTCTAATTCTTATACTCAAATAATATCAGTTGCCATTAATGAATAATGTATAATGACATATAGGGAGACATGAGAATGACTGTATACAGGATTGCATGCCTTTATATTTATAAGTGTCTCTAGTATTAGCTGCCTACCATCATAGGTCCCACTCTCCAAAAGGAGTCCACTTTCCTCCAGGATCCTGAAGTCTCCAACACTGATGAAGTTGTAATCCACTCCTGGCACCTCCCCCTCTCGAGGAAGCCGTGTGGTACCTGGGAAAGCATAGAGATAAGAGACCGGGTTTAAAAACACAGTTCCTAAGAAACAACCGTGCATTCAAGTGATATGATAATATAAACAAAAGCTGCCGTTAGATGCAGAGATTAGCTTGTGGTATTTTTTTGTACTGTCTCACTTCTCAGCTTCTGAAACCATATAGAATGAGTCTGAATCCAAACATTTAAAAGTCACAGAAAATCAAACATTCAGACATCTATTACTTCCTTAAGGTCTGTCTCTCTTGCCACGAGATGTGTATTAATTCTTTGTTATCTGTTCGTTGTGTAAATGCAAAGTTGTTTGTCACATTTTGTTTTGCAAATCTGTGGTGCTCAAAGAAAAGTTATCAATCTGTCTAAACTTAGATTAGTTTTATTGATCTCACAGCGGAGAAATTCACCGGTCACATATTGGCCTAGTAATTAAAGAAGGTGCAAACAAGGAGGAAAAAGGTGCATTAAGTCCATTTTTCTAGCTGGTGGACTCTGGCTTTGATTTCAGACCAAAATCCTTGGAGTTTGGAGGCATTTTCTAAATATGAGCAGCCTGTTGAACGCTAATAGATCCAGTCTGTCATCTCCGATGAGTGCCTGCAGCTTTTATACATTATAAATGGGACTCTCTTGATGCACATGGCAACAGCTACAATCAGAAAACAGCTATGTTAATTATAGATGTGAATTATGATGGAAGTAATGAGTTGTGTAACCTCCCGGAGTGATATAGGTTCACTCCACAACCACAAAGAACAACCTGAATGCAAATGATACGAGGCCCTCCTGCAAGCAGCTTTTCCTCCCGTGGTGAAGCCACAGCCTGTGTAAGTACTGATAGGAGAGATATTTTCTTCTAGGAGGAACTTCCAAATGTGATCATGATTTCTTTTTCTACGTATTGAGCAGAACGATAAACAGAGCACACAAAATTGAACTGTGAGGCCATGTGGCTATTTTTTGATTTGAATAAAGGAAAAAAAAGGTGTCCTTTTGACTAGGGACTGGGATAGGCTTTAATTAACAAGGGATTATTAATACTTAAGACAAAGTTTCAGGAAGGATAATTACAGAGGGAAACATTTATTAATTTGGAATTTAGTTTAAATACAAGATCTTTAAAATATAAGAAAATACATCTTCTAACCTTCCGCTTTTAAGTCCCTCTTCAGAAAATACGACAAAGCTACATAACAATCAACCAGAGGGTAGATGGTCTATGAAGGGTCTCTGAGATTTTTTTAATGTACACCATTGTGCTGTTAATAGAGTGTAAAAGGTCCTTGATGGAATTGATTATGGCATCAATATGGTTCTCCGTCACTGTTATGCTCAGGGTGTGATCGGTGTTTTGAGTTTCATTTTATGCTTTTATTTCCTGAGTCTCAGATTTATTTCTTTAACCTAGTCCACACAAAGATAATCACAATATCTTTTCAAAATCAGATAAGAAAAACATTGGATCCACACATGTGTACACAGCACCAATGAAGCAGCTGTACTACATATGCCGGGCCCTCTGGTGGCGCTGTGACACTGCCAGTGCTGACAAAACGACTGGGTTTTTGCAGACATAGCAGTAAAGAAGCGTAGGCAGATTACAGAAGTAGACTGAGCTACATTGTCATTGTATAAAACAGATGCGGCTCCTGTGTACACACTGAAACATTAAAACCGAACACTCTATAAAAACTATCGTTTGTGCTCTCCCAAAACATGGCCTCTGATTAGGTGTCCAGGTTCAACGACAAAATCTCTTTACCTTCACATTTAATCAATGCAATGTTGCCTTAACAAATTCTGGATATAAAAGATGCTACCTAGACTGAATATTCTTTCAGAAATCCATTTTTTTCTACATGCGAACAACATATAGCAGTAAATATGTAGATCATTCTAATACAATGAAGTAGCACCAATCGGTTTGAGAAGACTATTCTGTCCAAATGAACCGAACTGACATTGAAGCCTTAAAATAGAAGTATTTTGAAATACTATCAGAAGAGCATCTGTAAGGTTGATTTTTCTTTTTCTTTTTTTTAAGTGTAGAGTCTGTGCCAATTAGCAGTGCAAAGATTTCCGGCTGCTCAATGGCCTATTAACCAGATTTATGTAGCAGCTTCCTTTTATTTTTTCCCTCTTACATTTTCTCTCTAATTGGACTGTGACAGCTCCTCTGCTCAGGTACAGAGCAGTTAAAAAACACAAGCACCCAGCAACACCAAAATCACTAACACCTTCATTTAAAGCCTTTGTTAGTAAAAGCAGGTAATATTACATTGTGTAAAAGAATGCCAGCCTGTACTGCCTCTCATTAACAACTTGTTTTCAAGTTGGTGCCGGCTAACATCCCACGAACTTTCCCTTGTAGGCCAATTACTTGCCAAGCAGTCCTGTATCTGTCAAATATCTTCACGAGAAATCGTCCTAGATTTCAAACCAATATTTACCATAAGCTTACATTAAGGGAGTCATTTTGGAAGGCAAGATGAAAGCAACAAAGAAAAAAATGTCTCTTAAACATCTTTTCTTACTTTATTCTTTTTATTTATAATTGGCTTTTTTAGACTGGTCCTTTAGGAAAAAAAAGAGCATTTTTGCAGAAACTCCAGTTAAATGCCAGACAAAAGAAATGTGACGTTTAGAGGATTTATTAAAGAAGGAGATATTTTCAGAGTGCATGCAGGCCTGAGCTTAATGTTTGTTAACTGTAGCAGGTAAAGTGAGTGCAGCTCTTCTGGAGTTACACAGGATCAGTGAAATTTATGTCTAGAGATATTTTATTATGCATGGCAACCAACCTGTTTTCATCTGCATAAATACTGGAAACAGATGGGCAAAGCTAGCAGGTATCTTTTCAAGGAACCCAGTAAGCACACTAAAGTGTTTCATCTTTCTGAGGCATACAAATTGTAATTTGAAAACAGTGGTTGGCAGTCATCCATACAATTATGACAACGTTTGAAAGTAAATACGAATTTTTCTTGGAACTTTCCCAGCTAATTTTTCTTCTGGGTGAAAGAAAACAACTCGTTTTCCAGCTTTGATGTAATTGTAATTTTCAAACTTGTTAGAAGTCAGGTTTAAACTTTATCATCATCATTATCATCATCATCTATTTACAAAGTACTTTATACGTATACTTTAGAACTTTATAACGTGTTGCACAGGTACATAGAACTGAAAAAAAGAGACAAAAAAAATTTATATTTATAAAAAAGCAATAATCAAAATAAAATACAAGGTTAATAGTATATGCAAGAGATTAAGTAAAAATATGATATCTAGCAGTAAAAGCTCTTTGGGACATAAAGACCATTATGACATTTAAACATTAAGAGTAAAATTTTAACATAATTATTAAAGAAGATAGGTTTCAGATATTACAGGCTAACAATGGAACCAAACGACCCATTCATCGGTTACCATTTGCATGTTTCCAAGCGATA